>NC_056747.1:111379380-111451880 GCF_019279795.1 Protopterus annectens
CCTTGACATCAGCTTTGACCTCAAAAAAAGTAGATGCCAAGCAAGAATAGCCTCAGCACTAAGCTCTAATATACTCCAATAGTAACTGGCCTTTTTTGGAGGTTGGCTCCCTTTCTAACTTCTTTGAACTTGTCTGTACTTCAGCTAGTTATCCAGAGGGTGATGTGGGGGGGTTATACCCAGTTTAGCAAGATTTTCAAAAGTGTCTGAGTGGGGGATTGTGTCAAATGCCTTGGTCAGGTTGAGGTAGGCAGTATATACCCGGCTGAGCAGGCAAGACTTGTCCTTGACAAACCTGGACTGATTTGTGTCCAGTGTTTGTAGGTTACCTGTGTCATCGTTTAGGATATTCACAATTATCCTATCCATAGCTTTGTAAATGAAGCTAGTCAGGCATATGGGTCAATAATTCCCCAAGTACATGGATAGCCCTCTCTTGTACAGTGGGATAACTGTTGCATTGTGGGCATTTCCTGAGTGGCATCTGGCAAGAGGAACAGGTAAAACTGGAGATAAATTTGTTGACCAGGAGGTTTGCTATATGTTATGGCTCCATATAGGTGATTCCATTTACAACTAATTTTGTGCATTGCTGTGTATTGCCTTTGAGGTTATGGACATAGCCTTTGGGCTGGGAGTCTAAGTTTACCACAGATTTGGCACTGATGGACTTGATTAGCCCCCTAAGTAGCTTTTTTAGACTGATGAGGGTTTTTGTTTATCTTGCTTGACATTGCAGCTTCTAGTTTTTGCCATGAATTTCTTCCTTTTGTTATACAACCTATTAATGTTGAGATTCCACCAGGGCAATTTGCTTCTGAGTGAATCCTGTGCTTAATACAGCTAGATACAGCTGTCCCTATGCAGCTGTTAATGTGATTATATAGAATTTCTATGAATGATGCATACACAGCAATGTTTTCAGGGTTTGGGGAGCTTAAAATTTTTGCCAAGGTGTCACTTAGCAGAAGGAAGTATGCCCTGGCATAATTTCTAAAAGTTTTAGAGTTAGCCTTTGTCCCTGGTTTTACCTTTACTTTGAAGGAGAACAGCTTTATGGTCTAACCTGTCCTTGCTAGTCAAGTCAGCTTTGTGGTCTGACCTGACCAGCAAGGACATTACTCTAGGGAGGGTGCAACATTCCACCATGTTTCTGAGGACCAGATCAAAGATGTGTGTTCGCCTCATGGTCATACAGACTAACTGGTCCAACATGTTTCCATTTACAAAGTCCAGGAATCTTTGTGCCTGCATGTTAGGGGCTGTGTTGTTGTTTGTCTTTCGGCTTTTCGCGGTTAGGGGTCACCACAGCGGAACTCCTGTCCGCTAATGATTGGCAGTAGATTTTCACGAACGCCGAGGTGCCATAGGGGCTGTGTATGATTCCTAATTTATATTGAAATATTTAGTCAGCCATGAGAATGGTGTTAAGTCGAATGGGGATCATCTCCAGTAAATTTAAGTATGTATAGTTTTCCTATGTCATAGAAGGGGACTTATAGCGTGCAAGGATGTGACATGAAGCTTTGTCTAAGGTACTTTGGACATGGAGAAGCTTAAGCACATCATAGTGATAGACCAGCCATGAGGTCTGTTTGTGTTTAATGTGTATAGAGACACCTCCACCTTTGGTTCCTTTCTGTGCAGTAGTTGGTCTAAATGTGTGAAAGGCATTGTAGCTCTGCACTGGTGGGGTGCTCTCTGCGGCTTTAAACTGTGTTATAGAAAGTGCATACATCTACATGCTCCAGGGTGAGGAGAGCTTGCATGGAAGCTTCATGTTTAGTCTTCCTGAGAAGTAATACCTACAGTTCTTCCTGGGCTGGTTTAGCCATGTCATTTGGTTTATAAGATTGGCAATGCCAAAAAAGACAGTGTGAGGATGGACAAGGTTTTAGCCAATATTCAAAATATCAGATGGCACTGGTGCAGACCATCCCCGATAAAGCAGCATGGTCTGTAGAATGGGTCTATATTAGATAGTCGAACACTGAAAAGAGTGAACACTCTTACATCGACTCCTAATAACCGAAACCACACAATTTCGAACATATGGAACAGCAATTTTTTTCCCAGGGGAAAAAAACACTGCTCAAAAAAAAAAAAACATCCACAGACAAAATAATGTGCACACACCCCCTACTAAAATATACTCTGAGATTATACCACAGTGGAGGAAACGTCAAAGTCCTGGCAATGGCCCTGCAATTTTTTTCCCTGGGAAAAAAATCGCTGTTCCGGCCATTCAACATTGTGTGGTTTCAGTTATCAGGGTTCGATATAAGAGCATTCACTCTTTTCAACGTTCAATGTCCTGATATAAACCCTGTAGAACAGATCCTGCCAGGCTGACATATATGTGACCCCTTTTAAATGACACCATAATCTAAGCCAATAATTTTCTGTTCATATTGTGGCATCATCCTTTGGAAGGTTATGCTCAGTGCTAGGCTTATTCTGGCCTGGTACACATAATCCAAGAGCTCAGTTATGTCTTCCTTCATGTAGTCCAAGGATGTATGTCTCAGGTCGTTTAGACCTACATGAACTATGACTGAGTCATACTTGTACCAGTAGTTAAATGAGCTAAGTGTGTGTGTGAGCTCATGGATTGGAGCCCCCGAAAAAAATCTAAGTGTGACTCTCCTTAGTCTGGTCAGTGGAACCTCTGTGTGTCTCACAATGGAGTCTCCTGTGGCCAAAATATTGGAGGGTGTGGTGGTGTGCTTTATGGGCTTAGAAGCTGAGACACTGTGCCTTATGTGCTGTGCTGGGATTTTGTAGAGTGCTCTTAAGGTTGCTAAGGATACTTTTTGTTTGTGCAATGCCTGGCAGGCCTTTGTTTTTTAGGGAGATTACATTTAAGAGGCTCAACATATATGGGTTTATGTGTCTGGTCTGTGAGTTGGGTGGAGTGTATGTGCTACTGACAACCTGTTTGTTGTTATTAGTGCCTGTATGTGAGAGCCTTGCCTCTTATGAAATTATGTAACTACATCTCTCACACATCATATCGGTTTGTTTAAGAGTTAAGTGAGTGTTAGTAAACATGAGACAATTGCTATATTACCTCAAGATGCCCTTATCCACCAGGCTAGTTGGAGAGGCAGCAGGAAAGTGCATGTCTGTGACTATGGATCCCTATTGCATATTCTACAACGGGGTGGTGCAAGAGGGGCTTACAGCTGACTGGTTTGGGTACTATAAGAGAACAGATTACAATCAGCACTATCTCAGATCAAACTTGTGGGGTGGGGTGTTCCTCAGTGCTCAGACTAGTTGCACTTTGCACAGCTCAGTATTGCAGAAATTTCAGTTCTGTGTATCTGCGTATGGAGAGCCCACTGCTAACCTTAATGACCAGCGTTTCTCAAATGTGCCAAATTAATAGAGGCATATAGTCCTCTGACCAATTAAGCAGTCTTTCTTAAAGCCTTCCTGTGTGATTCCCAGCTCAGACAGACCAGGTCACCTTCTGCTCCCACTAGTAAAGGAATCCCGGGCCTTCTTAATGTACCACTAAAGTCAGCCCAAAGTGAATTCAAACAGTACAATCAAACTAACTAGCTAGAAACAAACACTTTTAAAATAACCACGATCCAGAGAAACTAGCAGCAAAGTCAGTAAAAGTAACAGCATTTTATTGTGATAAAGGGCAATCAAATACAATAAATAGTTTGAAAATACAGCATCAGTACTCTTAAATATTTTTCTTTTTACATTGTTCTGTTTTTGATTATGTTTATGGTTTCAGAAAGTGATTTATCTTCTGGATGCACCCAAGAAAAGAATAAATACAAGTTATCTTTATCTGTGTGTCATTTATGACAAGAATTTAGTTAATCTGTGTAACAGTCTTCTGCTTCTGAAAAAGAAGATGCTTGAGCCATTTTTCATTTTTGCTGAGTGTATATTGCTTCAGCAAGAAGATTATCTGTTTACATTAGAAAATGGGCCATTTCTGCTCTGGAGTACAACAGTCTGGTACTGAATCTTTTGTAACTGAATTTTTTTGGCCCATTGTAAGGTTGTGTAAGGTTACATACTATATGGACCACTGTTCTTATTTTCAAACACCTCTGTAATACTCTTCCACCCTCTTCTAAAATATTCTTACAGTCTCCATTGACACTTTATAGGGGAACCTGCAACAGTCAAGCTGAAGTCAGTACCAGTGTCACTATGAAGGAATCCTTTGGTGGCATTCATATGTAGAGATCCCTACTGTTTCTCTTTGGATAGATAACTCATGTTCAGGATATCAGCTCTGTAAGATTACCAGTATTGTGTCAAAGCATCTGGACTGGACTCAGAAGAGCAGGAAAGTGTGTGTTGCATTTTCCTCAGTTTCTCCTTCTTCACTGTATTTGTTGGGTCTCAGCTGGAGGTATAGGAGGGCAGATACATTTTTTTGTGTGTTTTTGTGTCCTTGTAACCTCCCAAGGTTTTCGATGTTTAAAGCTCAGTAATTGCATGTTGATTAAATAAGACACAATTATTCTTAGTAAACCCTCATATATGTATTTTTTCCAGTTCATACTGGTAAAGTGAACACTGCTCCTCCTGGAAAGGTAAGCACTATTTTCATAGACTGCCGTAAGCTAAGTGGCTAAGTGAAATTGTGTTTCAGGACATTAAAGCTGTGGGAGGACTTTTCCTCCTATTTATAAAAATGGTGGTTCATGCTATTATCATTTTTGAATAGATGCCAGTCCGCTACCATGGGAACCATCAGGGATGTTTCTGAGAAAAGAAGTTGCATGCACTTTTGACTTATGTCTTTCACTTTCTCTTCTGGAAACTACCTTATGTCTTCCCTTCTGGACTATGTTTTTGTCTGTTTTATTTTGATTTTCAGGAAATGGGACCACAAAACTTGTTTTATTGTGTTAGTAGCACTGTTCACACAGTTAAGGCATGTTATAGGTAAACCGGAGATGTTCAAAACTGCCTGTAGGTCTCTGCATGTGTGTGTGTGTGTGTGTGTGTGTGTGTGTGTGTGTGTGTGTGTGTGTGTGTGTGTGTGTGTGTGTGTTGCTGTCCTATCCAGGATTATTTTCCACTTTTTTACTCAGTGAGTGCAATGATGACCCAGAACTGAATTAAATGCATAGCAAGAGAATAAATGAATGAAAGACTGTATCCTAGACTGCCTACATACTCTTTTTGCGCTGTTTATCTGCCATTTTCAGAATTATTGACAAATCATTTGCTATAGGTGACAGCCATACTATAAAGTTAAGAAAACAGTCATAATTTCAGAAGTTTCTATAAGTAATATTTTTAAACTGAAATAGCAAAATAATGAAGTAATTCTTAGCTCTTGCCGATTCTGAAAAAAAAGTGAATTTACTTGTGATGAGAAATACTGAAGAGTGAGAAATGGCCAATAGCCGGAAGAACTGAAGATGATGCAGGGCATGTCTTTATAGGTTCATAAGGGTGTACTAGGTTAACGACCACTAAGGCCTTTTTAAGCGTAGCCATGCACCTCAAATCTCTTGCAAGTTCTGGTGCCTTTGATAAGTGTCTAGAGGTTCTTGGGAGATGAAACACTTACAAGCAGGAATGTGGGAGACAAAACATTTACAGGCTGACTGTGTCCATTAGAGACATAGGTACCAAACAAGGAATGAATTTTATGTTCCCCATCCAACTGTCCAAGTTACACTTGAAGAAGTTTCGGGAGGAGCTCTGCTTCACATGGATGGGGAGCCTGTTCCAGAGAAAGGGTAGTCTCTGGGATACATACCTGTGTTTCCTGCAGGTTCCTATTTATATCACAGGCCAGGTTTAAGTCTTTAGAATGGGTAATTCTGGTGCTGTTTGTTTTGCAGATATGAAGTAGTTCTGTCAGGTTGGGGTCTGACAATGCTTTGTATGACAGGCATAGATCTCCACTTAACACCCCGTAGGAGACAGAATACAGGGATAGAGATCTGAGGTGGTCTGCATAGATCATGTTACTTACACCCTGTATTATTTATTGAGGAACCTCTATGGATGTTCCAATTGTTGGATGTGCCTGCTTAGGTACATACCAAAGGGGCACTGCACTCAATGATAGATCTGATGAATGCTGAATACAGTGGAGCAATGACCTCCTTGGACTTGGATGCCACACCTTTGTTTATAAGTTGCACAACATAGAATGATTTCCTCACTACTGTCCACCCATGATGGTCAAAGGCTAGATTACTATCTACATGTGTCCCCAAGTCCCTGACTATTAAGTCCAGTTTTAGAGATGTGTTGTCAACATAATGGTTACCAGGGGTGGAAAACTTCCCAAAGGATACTATTATGCATTTCTTGGAATTTAGTTTTAGTCCATGCCTCTGACACAAGTTATCTGTGTCAGCCCCTCCTGGAGAGCATTAGTGTTGGTGGGGGATTCTGTGACTGCTCCTAATTTATAATCATCTGCAAATTTGGTCAGCCACAGGTCCTTGACTTCATAGAAGTAAATGAAAAAATGGAGCAGTTCCAAGATCGATCCTTGAGGGACTCCATTTGTGACTGGACTACTTGTAGAGGTGGCTCCCCAGTTCTAACATCATGGGTTATTGACTGTGAGCCAGCTAGCTATACACCAGGTGACAAAAGGGTTTACACCTAACCTCCTGATTTTGTCAATGATGTCAGAGTGAAGTATTGTGTCAAATGCCTTGGCCAGATCAAGGTAGGCAGTGTGAACTGTTTTACACTCATCCATTGCTTTGGTGACCTTTTCCACCAGGTTGAATAGGCATGACCTGCCTGTGACAAGACCAAATTGGGTTGGATCCAGTGTCTGATACTTTCCTATGTCATTATTGATCACTTCCATAATAATGTTTTCTATGGCTTTGCATGTGAGACTAGTGAGACTTATGAGTCTGTTGTTTTCAGGACTGTAGATGGCCCACCTTTGTGCAGAGAGATGACTGTTGCTGTTCTCCATTTGTGAGGCACAAAGCCTCTTTGAAGGCTATAGTTGAGTAGTGATTCCAAAGGGCCTAATAGGTTATGTTTCCTGCTATTTAGAAGGCATTCTGGGATATTATCTGGCCCAATGAATGCAGTGTTCTTGGACTTAGAGAATTTAGGACTTGTTCCCTAGCCTTAGAAGGGGGAGTTATATTTGATGGTATTTTCTGAGGGGAGGTTAAGGGGAAGAGATACAGGGGTAAAGTTGGAGCTGAATTTGTCAGTAGGTTTGCTATATCTTTCGGCTCAATAAAGGTGGTAAAAACTACAAGAAAAACCTAGCAAGCTAAAGTTTTCACTGTGTGATACCTTAAACCTCTTATAATAGAGGCCCAAGTGATATATGCAAATGACCTCTTAAGAACATCAAGTGTTTCAGCTATATGGCTTCTGAATGTCCATGACTTTTGTATAGGTGGCTGCAATAACAATGAGCTCTGCACACAATTGTGTATTGCCTTTGAGGTTGCAGACATAGTTTAACAATACCTTGTGACTGTCCTTGGCCTGGGAGGCCAGTTTACCTCAAATTTGACTTTGGTAGAGTTGTTTGTTAGTTTGATGAGTGTGCTTTTATCCTGCTGAGTGCTACACCTTCTAAGGTTTGCCATGATTTTCTTCCTTCTGTTATACAGTGTATTGATGTTACATTTTCACCACAGTGGTTTGTTTCTTGAGTTAATTCTGTACTTATTCCTGGTGGGTACAGTTGTCTCTAAGCAGCTTTTAACATGCCTGTAAGGGTTTCTGTAAACAGTTCTGCACAGGCAGAAGTGTTTTCGGCATTTATAGGGGACTGACATTTTGCTAGGTTATCACTTAATAATAGGAAGTTAGCATTAGAGTAGTTCCCGAACATTCCAGTGTTAGCTGAGGCCCTGGCTTTTATTTTTACTTCAAAAGAGACCATTTTGTGGTCTGAACTTACCTGAGAGGACATTATACTGGGGATGTGCAGCTATCTCCCATAATAGAGAGGAACAGATCCATATTTTGCGCCCTTGGTTGGTATACTGATAATCTGGTCCATGGAGTTTGTTTTTATAAAATCCTGGAATCTCTGTGTTTGCACGTTTGGCGTCATATTCCCAGCTAATAGTGGGGTAATTAAAGTAATCATGAATATGGTATTGGGTTGAATGGTGATTGTCTCCAGTAAGCATAGATAAGTGGTATGGTTTTCCTGGGTCATAGAGGGGGATCTATAGCTTGAAGGGGAGTGGTTTGCGATTTTGCCTGTGGTCATTTGAATGTGTAGAAGCTCAAGTGCATCATCCTGTTTGATCAGCCTTGAGGTTTGCTCATTTTTGATGTCAATCGAGACACCCCCATCTTTAGTCCCTATCTGTGTAGTAGCTGGTCTAACTTATAGCCTTACACTGCCGGTGTGCTCTCCACAGCTTTAAATCATGTCTCAGTCACTGCATAGAGATCAACATTTTCTAGGGTGAAGAGAGCTTGTAAGGAGTCTTTGTTTAGACTCCTAGCATTGAACAGTAACACCTATAGATTTTCTTGTTTTTGATTTGTTGTGTCAGAATTACTTTCAGTTTGACATTGCCTTAAAAAGACACTATGGGGCGGACAATGTTTTAGCTGATATTCAAAAGCCTATAGGGGAAAGGTGCAAACCATCACTGGCAAAGCAGTGTTTGCCATCACCATCCATGCTGACATATATTGCACCCCCTTAGAATGACACCAGAAACTAAGCCAATCATTAAAGTCAGTCATCTTCTGTTCGTATTGTGGCATCATCCTTGGGGAAGGTAAAATGCTTTCTATAAGCAGGCAAATATCTATAACATTCAAGACACACCTGTGTGAAATCAGCATTGCCCTTACATCAGGAAAATGCAGGTGCTGCTTGGTAAAGCAGGCTGTTAACTGAAGGTTTTAGGTTAGAAGACAGACTATTTGTTATATTGCTGCAAAAAAAGAAGACAGAAGGGAGATTCATTATTCAAGTAGAGCTAACATTTGTCATCTGTGCCATAAACCTATACTAACACTATTAGTAAAGCTGAGTATCTGCAATGTTTGGATTACCTTATATTGTGAGTTATGTTTACATATTTATAAATATTCTCTAAATATCATGCAGCCTACTGACGTGCAAAAAAGGTCTTGCATACTTAACTACAAGAATAAGCGAGAGTAAACTGTAGCACTTGAGTGAAAATTTTCTGCAAGTTAGCTAAATCCTATGAGCCTGAGAGCAGGAGGACACACAGGCGATATTTTGATAAACAAATTCTTCATGGAATGTTGTGCCTTTTGCTGAGGACGTGTTTGTCTTGGCAGCTCCTCAGTGAAGTGTCAAGTTAGATAGCAGCCTGCAGTTTCAATTATCAGACTATTGTTTTCCATGTTTTAAAGGATGCAGATAAGATATAATTTAATTTACACTAGCTTGTTAAATATATTCACTATCAAAACAGATTAGCTGTGCTTTATCACTACCTGGTTGGGCAGGTATATAGATGTTACTGACAGGGATTTTTCTACATTGTTCTTTACATCTTTTTTTATTACTGAAATATGACAGGCTGACTTGTTTTGGGGCATGTCTTCAAGCCACAGGAAATGTGGGACATAAGAACAATTATAGGAATTTAAGAGACCTGCCCCTTATTTGGGTAACTGGGAAAAGTCCAACTATAAGCAACTATTCAGTGGAAACCCAAGCAGAAAAGTTCTGATATGGATTTAAAGTATATTACATTGATGCACACAGAGTGAAGAGAGCATTTCTGTCAGTGTACAAAATAAGTATTGTTAGACATTTATGTAAAATAAAAATGAAGAAATACAAAAGATACTACGCATAAGAAATACATTTTACAAATTTGTGTTTGGATTATACTGAGGTACATTCAAAAAGGTATGAAATGCCAGGAATTTTACAAACAGTAGCTTAGGAGTACAAGAAGCTTGTAATAAATGCCATACACAGCTTTTTAGGTTCATCTGTGAATACTAGGCTAACTGTCTTGTGGGCCATTTTAAGTCTTGCCAATTATCCCATTAGTTCAAATTACCCTTACCCTATTCCAAGGTCTATACTTAAACACTACCCATAGGGCAGTGATTAGTTCTGGAATAGATCATGATTAATGTTAGGGTAATACCATTGAGTATTTATAGGAGCCATACTGTAGGAAAGAGGGTTTAGGTACTGCCTATCTGCATAAGTATTGCAGGGAGCAGTCCTAGGATAAAATTCCTCATTCCTATATATAGGTCCAGGTTACTCTTGAAAAGGGACAAGGATGAACCTTGCTATACATGGATGGGAAGTCTTTTCCAAAGTAGTGGTTTTCTTTGAGGGATGTACCTCTCCCTCCAAACCATTTTGATTAAATTGTAGAAGAGGTTTAGGTCACTGGTCACGTATCTCTTATACCATTTAACTTGCAGATGTGCAGTAAATCTGTAAGTATTGGGTCAAAGAATGCTTTACAAGCCAGAAAGAGGTCCCCTGTCAGCAATCTGCAGAACATCGAATACAGTAACAATGTTTTAGGGAGTCCACATCAAACACATGTTTTAATCTCAGTGCTCTCTTTGTGAGGAGCCCCCATGTGCATACAAGCTGTTGCATCTGCCAGGCCCGATGCATGACAAAATGGGCATTATACTCAATGACAGGCCTAATGATAGAGTAAAGGGACACAATGACATCCCTGGACATGGAAGCTATCCCTTTGTTGATAAGCTGCACAGTATAGAAGGATTTTCTTACTAATGTGCACACATGTTGGTTGAATGATATATGCTGACCACATATGTTCAAAAATCCCAAACTACAGGGTTAACTTTTAAAGGTGTATTGTCAGTGTGGTAATTTTCTGAGATAGTGGGTTTCCCAAAGCATACAATAATGCACTTTTTGGCATTTAGTTTAGGTCTGTGGCTCTGGCAACAGCTATTTGTTTGGGACAAGCCTTCTTGGGGATTCAATGATTGCTCCTAACTTACAGTCAACTGCAAATGTTGTCAGCTAGAAAACCACACTAATGTTTGCCTGTATTTCAGAAAGTAGATGCCAAACAGAAGAAGTCCCTGCATCGAGCCATGTAAGACTCCACTGGTGAATAATCTTTTTGTGTAGGTAGTTTCCTTTATCTTAACCTCCTGAGATCTTTCTGTGAGCCATCTGGCAATCCAGCAGGTAACACAGGGGTTTATTCCTAACTGGGAAAACTTTTCAACTATGCCTAAGTGAGGTATTTTGTCAAAAGTTTTGGACAGGTCTAGGTAGATGGTGTGCACCCTCTTGCCTTAGTCCATTGCTTTGGTGACCCTTTCAAAGAAGTCTGCTTGATTGAATAAGCAGGATTTGCCTTTGGCAAACCCAAACTGAATGGGTCTAGTGTTTAGAGGTTCCTTATGTTTTCACTGATTAAACCCCTAATATTTTTTCCATGACCTTACTAATTAATCTGGTCAGTTATCAAATGTAATTAAGGTATGTTATATAAGTATGGCACTGCACAGTTATACTGGAAATAAGAGTGATGGATTATAGTAGGAGTACTCTTGGTGGCCACCCTGGGCCCATGTCTTCAGGCAGGCCCATAAGCTGCCCATGCCCAGAACAGAAGCATTCTCAACAATGTAAAGGGCTTCCTTGCTTGATTTTGTTTCATTGTTGCAGTTTACAGGACAAATCTCACTGCAGCAAGCATATGGTACAACATCCTTATTGTAGTTTCTGCCTTCATTATGGATATAAGGGGGATACTGAGGAAGTATATTATACATTGTCTGTATCACATGTAAGTGTATTAATTATAGAAACAGGCATTGTGTGCACAAGCAGCACTTCCCAGATCTTGCTCAAGCAGAAAAAATCTTTGTTGACGCGATTGGCTAAGGTGGAGCCATTAAGGAAGAGAAGCCAGTGAAAAGAGTGAGAAGCATGGCTGGGAAGCATGGTTTATGGTGGTCAGGAAGTATCTCGTGGTAGTTGAGAAGCATGGTTTATGGTTGTCAGGAAGTATCTCGTGGTAGTTGAGAAGCATGGTTTGTGGTAGCTAGAAAGCATGGTCTTTGGTGGTTGGGAAGCATAGCTTGTGGTAGGTGGAAAGTATGGCTCATGGTAGTTAGAAACATGGCTTATGGTAGTTGGGAAGTATAGCTTATGGTATTTGGGAAGCATGATTTTGTGGTATTTGGGATGCATTATTTGTGGTATTTGAGAAGCATGACTCAATTGTAGTAGGAAAGTATGGTTCATGGTACTTGGGAAGCATGGCTTTTGGTAACTGATCAGTGAACTGAACCTATCATACTTTTTATTGTACTTATACTTTTAGCTATTTACAGTTGGCTGCATGAGCAAAAACAAAACAAGTTGCTTAATTCTTGCAGCTGTAAAACACAATCCTGCTTGTCACATTTCTGTTATGACCATGCCATCATACAGTGAGCTAATTTACCAAGCTTCACAAGGAAGTAGTCTGTATACCTATTCATTGTTTTCTGTATGTGTTTTGTGTGTGTATGCATGAATATAGTTCTCAACTGTCTCCTGTTTTGTCCTTATTTTGGTCTATTCTTTGTGAAATTTACAAATATCTGCCAATGGTAAGTTGTTGAAAATTGCAGCGACTAAATAATGGCAGAGTTTCAGACATCATATCCTTAAGAAACTGTATGCTAAACATTTTTATTCTTAAGTAGTGTGAACAGTATATAAAATTTGTCCCTGATTAGAGGTATTTGTTCCCCCTTGATTTTTTTGGCATGTATCTGATTCTTGAGCTAAGAGGTTGAATGAATATATGCGTGTGTGTGTGTGTGTGTGTGTGTGTGTGTGTGTGTGTGTGTGTGTGTGTGTGTGTGTGTGTGTGTGTGTAGTATCATACATGTCAACTGTCCAGAATGCTCAGATAATTTCTACCTCATATTTTTGGTATGATTCGTATAAAATATGTGGTTTTCTAGAAAATCAATAAAACTTCATAAATGGATGATAATGCAAAAGTTCTTATTCTAGCAACTTATAATAGTGTGGGGAGAAATAGCCAGGGAATTGTTATGGTTAGGCTTGTATAGGCCCTAGGGCCAATAACCTAGTACCAACCTATGAAACTATGAATTTTCTGTTTTTAATAAAAATCAAATGCATAATGAGTCAACCACGCAAAACAAAATGCCCAACTCAAATAAAAGATTAGCACTCTTACTTATTAATAAATAAACCAGCAAGCACTTTCATTCACTTCAATGTCCAAACTTAATCAGAAATCACCAGACTAAATAAACACTGAAATTTATAGTAAAATCCGAAGTCACATGACAATGATAGACCAGTAGTAAATTATATACAATTTTAAAAACACAGAACCAGAATTTGTTAATATAATTAAATATAAATGCATATGTACTATAATTTATTTATAATTTTGAAGATTTTGACCTTAAAAAACTATTAATAGATATAGCTGTATTCAAACCAGGTGGCTGTGAAAAGTTCAAATAGAATTGCCACTTTAATAAATTATACTCCAAATCTTGTCAACAGCCACCCCTCTCACTAATCATTACTTTTTAAACTATAAAGAATCAAAATTTAATAAAATTATTAAAATTTCCCACATGCTGGTACAGGACGTTTGTTTCATCTTCCCGCGTACACTCATTCCCTCAAAGCTCTCTCAGTCTTGCCAATGTAAAACACCTGGCATGTAGAAAATATGGCAAGATAAACTACCCCTGTTGTGTAAAAACTATAGTACCCTTTGCATTTAATAAACAAACCTCCCTTACTAACATTTTGAATTTGTAACCTTTCTTCATTTTCCTCTAAAATAAAGGGCAACTAGGTACACATACCACATGTTTTCATCCTACCTAAACAATGAAATATTGCTTTACTGGGAGTGCTGAATTTCACCCTTTCCAGTATGTTCTTCAAATTAAAATTCCTTTTGTACACAATCAGAGATTTGCTACCAAACTGTTCCAACATCCCGGTATCCACAAATACACTTTTCCAGTTCTTAATCATACTATCTTGTATTTTATTAACCCCGCTATCATACAGTAAAATCATGTCCCTATTTAAATTACTGCCGTTCTCTCTCTTTTTTACCATAACACCCATCTGTGAGTCTAGTAAAATAGATTTGAAATCTATAACTCTCCGCCTCACTATCTCTTCCACAACTGAAGCCAATACATTATTTGGATAACCCTGGTCAAAAAACATCATTTCAATTGTTTTGTATTTCAATATAAAACTGATGTCCCTCAGAAACTAACCAGGAAATGCAAATTAATTGGCCCTTAAATAACTTTCTGTTTTGCATAGTGTATGACAACTCCAGTAGTGTAAATGCCCATTGGAAGAATAATCTTTAAAAAAATTTTGGATACAAACCTATATTCACACATATCCCTAGAGAGAGTAACACCTAAATAATTGATTTTGTAAAAATCTATCTCTGTCATAAATTAAAAAAAATGACTGTATTGTTACTATATGAAAAGCATTCTATGCACCTCTCCTCGGTTCCCTTCCACAAAATAAAAATATCATCCAGTAACCTAAGGTACAATCCTTTGTCATTAATAAAAAACACTTTTCTTCACATATTTATTCTCCAAAAATACATGATATGAGTGGCAAATATAGGGGTGTAAGAAGCTCCCCATAGCCATCCCATTGACTTGCTGGAAATATTCTCCTTCAAAAAATGCAAAATTATTTTTTAACACCATTTCCATACAACTCTTAATTAAAATAGTGTCCTGATGATTAAGCTATTTAATATAAAGCAGGACCTCATGAAACCATTCCATCCTGGTGTCATTGGGAATAACTAGAAGAAGATCTTTTACATCTGCCATACCTAATGAACACTCACTGGAAAATGGAACTCGAGCAATCACAACCAAGAAATGCCAGCAATCCTTAAGAATTGCTCAGTGGTATATGCAAACTCTTTTAATTGCTGCTCATCAAAAATCGGTGAAGTCTCAGTCTTAGAACCTGCTGAAGCTGCAATAGACTACAAGGGAGGGTCTGCAGGATTTTTATAAACCTTGGGGATTCCAAAAACAGAAGGAATCACCAGGACTTTAACCTTAAAATATTCTTCCAACTCCTTTGTTATTGTAATCTGCACTTACCTCATGTAGCCAAAAATCAGTCTTATGATAAGCCACAAAAATTTCATTTTTGGAACCTGTCCTAAAAATAGTCTCATCATATAAATAATGAAACATTTTACAGACATAGTGCAAGCTATCCATAAATACAACATCCCCGCCCTTGTTGGCATTCATAATCTTAAGATCCTTATTCAAGGCTAAATTTTTCATTGTTTCCTTTTCCTTAGATGACAAATTAAAACCTCTAACATATTTATTACCATTGCACACATCTCTGAAGTCAAATTTACATATTTAGTTATTTGTGATGAAATTCAGGCATTGAAGCAAATGTTAGTTTGTTGATTGAAAATTAAAAGAGTGCTAAAAGTTTATTTGAATTGGACATTTTGTTTTGAGCAGCTGACTCATCATACCATTTGATTTTTATTAGATTTTAGCATGGTTTGACACACTGGCTGAACCTATTTTTAAGATTTGTAACTTTTTATTTTTATAAGAGCAGTATTTAGAATATTTCCCAGATTTTGGGCCTTTGTCCCCCGTTATTCTTGGCTTAGTCCAGAATTTTTGTGCTAAGAGGTTGAATTGTGTCTGCAGCTAACTCTCTCTCTTTATATATATATATATATATATATATATATATATATATATATATATATATCTGGGATCCGTAATGTCTACTGAACGACTGTTTCACCAAAAGTGAAACGGTTGAGCACACTTTTGCGAAAGTGTGCTAAAAAAAGAGAAAATGTGGGGAAATGGATGTTGGTGAGATCGCGGCACAGTGGGGATAAGGGAATATTCCCTTTTCCCACTGTAGTGTGATCTTGGAGTGAGATGCAGGGAGGGCTTGTCTCCCTGCATAAACGTGAGTTCTGTGGGTTTTTTTTACACTTTAGCGAAGGTGCTTTTTCAGTGAAAAGCACTTTCGCTAAAGTGTGTTCAGCCATTTTGGTTTCGGTGTTGTGGGTGTTCGGTAGATAGCCCTAGGTCCATATATATATATATATATATATATATATATATATATATATATATATATATATATATATATATATATTGTGTGTGTGTGTGTGTGTATGGAGATCTATGTTAGATTATCAAAGTTCTGAAACTTCAAAAATTGTATGGCTGACCATATGATCAAGGTTTTGGAACTTCAAACATTAAAAAAATATATAAAAAAACAAAAGAAATCTATTTTTAAAGTATTTGCAGAGGGAAGTCCCCCTGCACCCCCAACATGGGTGACTGTGTCCCCCACATCCCCTGCTAATTAAATATACCAACTCTGAGATTGTACTACATTGCAGAAAAGGTTACAGTTCCCATTCTATGCTGTACTGTAATCTCCATTCAAAACTTTCAAAGTTTCAAAACTTTGATAATAGGGTCCTGACCATATGACTTTGATAATCTGATAGGCATTCATATATATATGTGTGTGTGTGTGTGTGTGTGTGTGTGTGTGTGTGTGTGTGTGTGTGTGTGTGTGTGTGCCTATGATACCAGATGGCTTAGTGGTTAAGGTCTTCGCCTCCCATGCACAAGGTACAAGGTTCGAGCCTGACCTCTGACCAATGCCTGTTTGGAGTTTGCATGTTCTCCCTGTGTCTCCATGGGGTTTCTCCCATGTCCAAAAAACATGCTGAGCATTTCCATCTCACACTCACCAATGAATGGAGCTGTGGGCAGCAGCACAGACTCTACATGGTGCCCTATAGGGTGAAGAGTTGTACAGACCAACCGCATTGGGCATCTACTGTGGTGCCCAGTATCCTCAAGATAGGAGAACAAGGATCACAGACTGCATGCTTTGGCAGGGATAGCCACTCGACAGTGTAAAATATGGCTCTAAGTGATTTGGTCATGTTGACTAATATCACCAAAATGGGCATGGGTAGTTACCAATGATAAGTGGGTTGAGGACCCGGCCTACTCTGACCCACACCAGGGACCCATATTAATGGTGGGAGGGGTATATGTGCCCCATTGGCCAGTGTGTGCCCACCATAAAGCCCAGCAGCCCTGGATTAATAAGCTACTGACTGGCCAGTGTCTAGTTGCCCAGCCTGGGTTACCTGGGATAACTCTGTTGAGTGAAAGCTGGACGTAAAACCAACCAACCTGCCAAACATATACTGAGATATGCTATGCATAATGTAGGTTCACTGACAGGATGTAGCTTTGAAGTAGATGACATTATGATACGAAGGAGGCTGGACATCCTATGAATCCAGGAGATGAGATGGAAGGGCAGTGCAGCAAAGCCAATTGGCTTGGGATCCAGAGTCTACTACTCAGGTGGTGGGCAGGCTAGAAATGGTGTAGGAGTTGTGGTGAGAGAGAGGCTTCAGAAGGCAGTAAGGGATATCATCAGAATTAAGGACAGACTCATGGCAGTCAGACTCCAGTGGAATGATAGGGCAGTATTCATTCTGTCAGCCTATGCCCCACATAAGGGTGGTGATAGTGAGGAAAAAAGTGCATTCATATAGCAGTTGCAGGACCTACTAGCTAAAGCAGGACAACATGAATTGGTGTTGATAATGGGTGACTTGAATGCACATATCGGGACAGACAGAACAGGATATGAGGACTGCCTGGGTCCACATGGGTGGGGCAACAGGAATAAAGAAGGAGAAGCCATTCTAGACTTCTGTCTGGCAAATGGCTTGATAGTAGCCAACACATGGTTCAGAAAGAGAGACAGTCACAAGATCACATACAAGAGTAGCCAACATGCAACTCGGGTGGAAAAGGCACTTTGGCAGAATCCATGATTGCAAAGTCATCCCCAGTGAAACAGTCAGCCCACAGCATAAATGACTAGTTGCCATAATCAGCTGCAAGCAGTGGTCAGAGAAGGCTCTAAGGTCAATAGAGACCAGGCTGAAGACCTGGAAGTTGACTGGAGAGAAAGTACAACAGTTCAATGAATTACTCAGGGCTCTAGCATCCCAAGAAGAGGAGGAAATAGGTGGAGTTGAAGAAGAATGGCAGCACCTAAAAACAGCATGTGTTAGGACGACAGAAAAGATATACAGCTGAGCCAGGTATGGAAATAAGGTACATAAGGAAAGCTGGTGGTGGAATGCAGAAGTCCAGGAAGTCATCAAAAGAAAAAAGGAGTGGAGGAATAAGTGAGAGACAGAAAAGGCTGACCAGGCTAGGAAGGACTACTGATTGGCTAACAAAGAAGCTAAGAAAGAAGTTGCATTAGCAAAGAATAGGGCATCGGAGGCACTGTACCAGCTTCTGGAAAGTGACTCAGTAAGGGGCACAAAGAAACTATATCAGGTTGCAAGGCAAAGACAGTACGATAAAGAAGATAGTCAGACACCTTTCATAAGGGATGCCAGCAACAAACTGCTCACCAGCCCAGAGGACATCAGTGGCAGATAGAAGGAGTATTTCCAGCAACTTCTGAATGAAGAAAACCCCACAGAATCTGTACTGCACCATAAACTTCCTACGATGAGAAAAGAAGAGGAGCCCACCATAGAAGAAGTAAGAATAGCACTAAGGAAGATGAAGTCAGGGAAAGCAGCAGGCTCAGATGAAGTCACAGCAAATATGATAAATATGCTGGGTGAGATAGGGGAGAAATGGCTCCTGAGGCTACTAATAGCAGTGTGGAGAGAAAGGCATATTCCAGATGACTGGAGAATAAGCATATTCCTGCCAGTGTACAAGAACAAAGGGGACATCCATAACTGTGGGCAATACAGAGGCATCAAACTCCTATCACATTGCATGAAAGTTCTGGAGAGGGTGATTGATAAATGGATATGCAGAGTAGTAGAATGTAAGATGGGAGATGAGCAGTTTGGATTCAGATCAGGATGCAACACAACTGACCTGATGTTTGCACTGAGACAGATACTTGAGAAGAAGCTAGAGATGAGGAGAAAGTCCAACTGGACATACCTAGACTTGGAGAAAGCATATGACAAGGTTCCAAGAAAGCTGATCTGGACAGTACTGTGGTGGTTTAAAGTCTCAGAAATATTGGTAGAATTAGTGCAGGATATGTACAAGGACCCAATGACTCAAGTTGTGAACAGTGTTTGGCCTCATAGAGGGGTTCCTAGTGGGTGTGGGTATACATCAGGGTTCAGCTCTGAGCCCACTGCTGTTCATACTGGTGATGGACTACATTAGCAAACAGGTTGGAGGGGACAGATCAACAAATCTGCTGTATGCAGATGATGTGGCAGTGCAGGCAGACTCTGAGCAATAACTTCAACAAAGGATAGGAGAATGTAATGCAAATCTGAAGGCACATGGAATGAAACTAAGCACAGATATGATGGCGGTAATGGCAGCAAATTGGGGAAATCAGAAGAAGCTGAGAATAGAGATAGAAGGGAAGATAGTGGAACAGGTAAACAGCTTCAAGTATGTGGGAGGGGTAGTTGAGGTGAAGGGCAGTCTGAATGAAGAGGTCAAAGCTAGAATCAGAGGGGCTGCAGGCAACTGTCATAGAGTATCAGGTGTAGCCTATGACAGAAGAATGCCAAAGAAGCTGAAAAGTAAGGTGTACAAGACAGTGGTGCAACCAGTACTACTGTATGGTACAGAAACCTGGGCAGTAAAGGCAGAACAGTTGAAGAAGCTAGAGGTGATGGACATGAAGTGCCTGAGAAAGGTGGTAGGATGCACACTGCGGGACAGGCGAAGAAATGAGGACATAAGAGCAGAAGCCAAAGTAGCTCTAATTGCAGAAAAGATCAAAGAGAACAGATTACAGTGGTTTGGACACGTGTAGAAAAGCAGAAGACAATCTGGTGAGGAAGATTTGGTACAGACAGGCAGAAGGTAAGAGGAAGCAAGGACATCCAGCAAAGAGGTAGATGGATTGTGTGAAAGAAGATCTGTGACAGTCAGGCATGAGTGTTGAAGAAGGCAGGAGTGTGGCACTGAATTGAGAGAGAGTTGGCGACAGTTAACATGATAGCCTGACCCCATGTAGAAAAATGGGAAAAAAGAGAGCTGATGATGCTATGTGTGCCTATGTGTGTGTGTGTGTAGATATATTATATATATATAAAATCAAAAATCCACACAGAAGAACGCTGCTGTATAGTAACAAACTAAGTAAATAACAGCAAAAACCACTTCCAGCAGCTCACAGCAGATTCTCCAAATGTACAAAATCCAGTCTTTCTTAAACACGTTTATTTAGTAAGCGCTTTTACAAACAGTAAGTTTGCTTCCTCAGACCTTAATAAAAACAGCCATAAAACTCATACTGTAACCCCCCCATACATTTTAAATCAGCCTATCACTAGTCATTTCTAATTAACAAGTAACCCATTCATTGCCAAGTTACATAAAGAGAATACAGGCAATAGAAAATACAGGCAATACAAAATGCAGGCAATAAAAATGTATCAGTGGAAAACATACTAAAAAATAGGATTATACACTACTTAATTTCATTAATCTTCTATTTTTCAACTTTGATGTAATAGTTATGTGATCATTAAGTCCCTTCCCTAGATGTGCACTAAATTTTATTATCCATTTTAATTCTCACTCTTCAGTGATGTTATTAATGTTCCCTAACCTAATGTTTTCATTTAAAATCTCCAAGACACTGAACTTAAAATGGTGCTGACTGCCTAACTCCAAAATGTGTTTGGCCACGGCACTATATACATGCCCCCTCCTCAAACAATACATGCGGTCCCTGATCCTCTCTCTTAACCTTCTGTTTGTTTTCCCGATGTAAAGCTATTGCCTGTATTTTTATTGCCTGCATTCTCTTTATGTAACTTGGCAATGAATGGGTTACTTGTTGTTAATTAGAAATGACTAGTGATAGGCTGATTTAAACTGTATGGAGGTTAAAAGTATGAGTTTTATGGCTGCTTTTATTAAGGTCTGAGGAAGCAAACTTACTGTTTGTGAAAGCGCTTACCTAATAAACGTTTTTAAGAAAGACTGTGGATTTTAGTACATTTGGAGAGTCTGCTGTGAGCTTCTGGAAGTGGTTTTTGCTGTTTTATATATATATATATATATATATATATATATATATATATATATATATATATATATTCAGTAAAGAGTCAATTATCTGAACTAATTGGGATCTAGGGTAATTCGGATAATCAAACTGTTCAGATAATCAAACATATAATTGAAACGGATATACTTTTCAAGCATTCAGTGATTCCAGTGGACAGTAAAGAATATTTTTCACACACGACCTGGCTACAAGCTCAAAAAATATGTTCAAGTGAATACATATAATGTTGACATATCCAGACTTTATGATTTTTCCTACCTGAAAACTTTGGAAGACTCGTTCAAATAATTGACACTTTGGATAATCAATGTTCGGATAATCGACTCTCTACTGTATAAAGAGAGAGAAAGCTATGTACATGTGTATCTCCCTCTCTCTCTCTCTCTCTCTCTATATATATATATATATATTATACACGCACACATATGCACATATACACACAAATCATCTTTGTATTTGTAATATATATATATATATATATATATATATATATATATATATTTTTTTTTTTAAGAGTGACTTTTTTTAGAAGACTGCCATTCAGTACCATTGCCTGCGGTTTTCTTTTTTTTTAATTCTCCCAACTCAGAAAGTTTGGACCTGCTTGTCTAGATAGCAGGTGGCTGTAGTGAGCAGGTGTTAGAAGAGGAATGTGGGAGGTTGGAAGTGGTGGGGTTAAAGCCCTGTTCTTGGGTCATCTCATTTGCATAAACACACACAGACACGTGTGCACGTACGTGCATGTCTGTGAAGTGCATCTGACTTCTACAAGCAGGTGCTCGCATAAGTTCATGGATATAATTTGTGGATAGTTTCATCAAATTGTTTTAGTACACTGATATCTGTAGATGTTGTATTTGACTGAAATACGTGGTCAAATATTACTTTGAATGGGGTGCCATTTAGTCAGATACTTTCATATAAGTCACTGACTTTGGGGATACAGTTGGGGTTTAGGTTAAGGCAAATAAGGAGATTTTGGTTATCATTAAAGTTACATTTATTTAAGGTTAGAGTTAGATTAAGAGTCGGAATTGGGTTTACGTTAATTTTAGATTAAGGGCAAGGATGTATACTGTGGAGAAGAAAGGGTGGGTGTGTGGAACTTTACCTGTCATAAGATATACTGTGTATGTTACTGTTCTACTGTGTTCTTTTCCTGTAACTATCTCTTTCAAAGACAGGTTTTTACTATAATTTCCATAGTGTAGATTTGGTTAAGTAGTTGGCTTGGTTTCAAAGAAATGTCTGAAACCTTTAGAAACAACAGAGATGGCCTTAGATCCGCATATCAAATTTAATACAGCATCACAGGTCACACCATATATTAAGTACAGACAAGACACGCAGTTAAAATTAATGGGCTCACGATACTCCTCCTCATTTCAAATTATACAACAACATAGGGTTATCAAATGCAGCAAGTATGTCTGTCTGTCTGTACGTATGCATTTATGTGTGTCTATGTATGTGACTGCCAGAATATAATTTCCACATACACTAGAGTTTTTTCCCAAGTAGCATATACCTCTCCCCATTTCTGAGTATGTCACATTTGCAATATAGGTTCATAGGTTCATACTAGGCTATCTGCCCTAGGGCATTTATAAGCCTAGCCAGAGTGTGTATGGCTTTCGCCACCCATTTTAAATTTATTTTGCTATGCCCTTTTTCGAGGTTAGTATACTGTGCCTCTGTCTAACAGTGACACAGAAGTGATACCCGGGGTAAACCTACGATCTCCCATCCACTCATCAAGATTCCTCTTGAAAAGAGTCAGTGAGGGACTCTGCCTAACCTGGACTGGGATTTTATTCCAGAGTGAAGGGAGCCTCTGGGTTATGAATCTGTCCCTCCAGCATGTCCTATTTATTTCAGTGCTGAGGTTCAAGTCTCTCGAGCGCGTAGCCAATTAGGCTATGGAAAGCAGCTAATATCCAGAATTGGTCTTTATTGTATTCTCATTACATCACAATTTAAAAAAGCATAAATATTTCACCCGGCAAGACAAGTGTTTTTGCTTCATTATTTTATTTATTTATTTTATTTTATTTTACATTTTTTAACTGGGAAAGTCTGACCGGACACATCCATTTTCAGCGGAGGCCCGGGGAGAAAAGCTCCAATAGCATGTCATAAAGAAATTAGACAAGAATATCATACAGAGATATAGGTTCCATAGAAACACAAGTTATTTAAGCAATAACCCACACCTGGGTGTGGGTAATGCTGGATTTACCCACGGTTGGTGTGGTTTGGTCACGAGGGCGAAGCCCGAGTGGCCAAACAAAGACAACCGTGGGTAAATCCAGCATTACCCACACCCAGAAGTGGGTTAGTGCTATTATACAATGACATTATTTAAGAAAAAAAAATACTTAGTTTTCTTAAATAATGGCATTGTATAATGCCTCCTTGCTGCCCTTCCGCAGCTGTCTGGTATTCTGCTGCAGCTCTGATGTACTGTGCATGCGTATGCTTACACAGTACATCAGAGCTGTGGGTGGATGCAATAGAGAAAGCAAGATCTCCGTTGCTTTTTAGAATGTGTCTCGCTATGTTAAAGGAGTTTAACATAGAGAGACAGCTTTAAAAAAAGCAACGGAGAAAGTTCTGTTTCTTTTTTTAAAGCTGTCTCGCTATGTTAAACTCCTTTAACATAGCGAGACACTTTCTAAAAAGCAACCGAGATCTTGCTTTCTCCGTTGCTGTAAGAAAAAAAAAGACTTATACTAATGGAAAAAGTCCGGGCGACCGGACCTTTTTCCATTAGTATAAGTCTGATTTACAACGTGCATGCTGACCAATCAGCGTGCACGTTTTGGGATATTAATGGTGGGGTCGTTGTATAATTATAGATTAACAATTCCTTTAGTAAAGTCAGCATACAGCATTCTAGTAGTAGGGTTTATATTGAATATAAAATATAAACACACAAGAAAAAAATGTTTTTTTCTTTCTAAATTATGAGTACTCTCAATATTTTGTTACAGAAATAACCAGTGATTATTAAGCTTTACAGTGAAAGGAATTAGGGGATTTTTAGTAGAATCCTTGAACATGGTATTGGTGTAAATTAACCTGGGAGTAGCATGAATAAAGCCAATTGTTTGAGAAGTGGGTTCTCAGGAGTTTCTTAAATTGAATAGTGGAGGTAGTGGAGGTTACTTGGCTAGGTAGTGAATTCCAGATTTTGGCAATAATGCAGGTAAAGGGAGATTTGCCAGCATCATTTTTATGTCTGATAATACTAATTAGGTTCTGAGAACTAGATTGTAAGGCTCTGGTAGGGATGTGGGGATTAATTATATTTTGAAGTGCAGGTTTTTTTTCTGAAAGGTAGAAGAGATTATGCACTATTGTGAGTTGATTAAGCAGAAGTAGTTGAGGTAGCTTGAGCCAATTGAGTTGGTTAAGGGCGAGACAGTGGTGGGATTTGTATGGGTTTCAGTAGCAAACCTGGCTATTTTGTTATAACAAGATTTCATTTTGTTCAGATCACTCTGGAAGAGATTAGTAAGGATGGGAGAAGAATAGAGAAGGATGGATGGGTGAGATAGGGTGAGATACAAATTCCATGGGTGTTCCTACACTGAGCTCAACTCAGGGCCCAAGATGTACTTAATCAGCCATTGGGAATAAGTAGAAAAAGTGGTGAAGCTCATTCAACACATTGACAGATTCTAGCTGTTTTCAGTATGATATTCTTCACTAGTTAACTCTTCTGTTTCCATTAAATGCTTTTCATAGCTTATATGAGGCAATGCCATTAATTAGGCCTATCAAGCACTTCAAGGAAAATCTTTTCTACAGGCAGCTACACCATGTTTTTTATTATAGCAGATACACCCTATTTTGTATTACAGCAGATACAGCCTGCTTTGTATTATAGCAGATACAGCCTGCTTCGTATTATAGCGGATACGCCATGTTTTGTATTATAGCAGATACAACCTGCTTCGTATTATAGCGGATACGCCATGTTTTGTATTATAGCAGATACAACCTGCTTCGTATTATAGCAGATACGCCATGTTTTGTATTATAGCAGATACAGCCTGTTTTGTATTACAGCAGATACAGCCTGTTTTGTATTATAGCAGATACAGCCTGTTTTGTATTACAGCAGATACAGCCTGTTTTGTATTATAGCAGATGCAGCCATGTTTTGTATTATAGCAGATACAACCTGCTTCGTATTATAGCAGATACGCCATGTTTTGTATTATAGCAGATACAACCTGCTTCGTATTATAGCGGATACGCCATGTTTCGTATTATAGCAGATACATCCTGTTTTGTATTATAGCAGATACAACCTGCTTCGTATTACAGCGGATACGCCATGTTTTGTATTATAGCAGATACAGCCTTTGCTACTTATACTCTGAGATACTTGTAAATGAACAGTGTGTGAAGTCTAAGTGTCCCGTTGCTCATTTTAATGCAGGTTACTGAAGTATATAATTAGCACCAAAAACGGCATGCCCTGCTTTTGTTAACATAGCCACACTCTGGTTTAACAAATCTTATTTGCAGAAAAAAGTGAAGCTAGGTTATTCAGGAATGCAATATTTGGGCATAATGCGTAAGCAAACGTGAAGTGAACGGAGTCTGAGAGGCTAACAAAATAAACCACAACAAAGGCATGTTGTTCTCTTAGGTTCATAGAGTAGTACTAAGCTAACTGCCCTTGCGAGCCATTTTAAGCCTAGTCAATTATCCCTTATGAGACTCAAACCCTATACCTTGCGTTTGTAAGGCAAACACCTTAACCATTAGGCCATCCTATTATAGTTCATAAATTATGTCCACTCATGTCCATCTGTGGCTCTTTTTTAAAGTAACCAGTCTCACAACCTGATACCTGATACCTAATATTAGTTTTTCAAGAAAGGTGGTAGTAAGTTATAAGAGAAACATATATCCATTATATCCATGTACATATATTAATTTGGCACATATTTGGAAGCCAAGACTGTTATAATTTGTAGAGGGAGACAGGAGGAGATAACCTCCAAGAAATGTGTTGATTTTGTCAGTCAATTATACATTTAATAATCCAATATATATATATAAAGATATATATATATATATATATATATATATATATATATATATATATATATATATATATATATATATATATATATATATAAAAATATATATATATATATATATATATATATATATATATATATATGGGTCTAGGACTATTCACTGAAAGCACATTTCACTGAAAGTCAAACAACTATGCAGAAATCACTGAAAGCTCAATTCACTGAAACACATTTCACTGAAAGTTATATATGGCCTTTTTTCCACTGTTGTGTGACCCTGGAGTTAGTATATATAGTAAGGGGGGTGTGGGGGACATAGCCCCCCACATATTTTGGATATATAGTAAGTTCAGAAAAGAGTAATTTATTGGAATTGCAAGTATCCATGTATATAGTTCAAAATATTTAAAATAGATGGGAGACTACACCCTCCACACACCCCCGATGTGAGTGGGGGCCGAGCCCCACACCCCCTCTTACTATATATACTAACTCCAGGGTCGCACAACAGTGGAGAAAAGGCCATATATAACTTTCAGTGAATTGTGTTTTCAGTGAATTGAGCTTTCATTGAATTGTGCATAGTCAAATGTGTTTCAGTGAAATGTGCTTTCAGTGAATAGTCCTAGACCCATATATATATATATATATATATATATATATATATATATATATATATGGGTCTAGGAAATTTCACCGAAAGCACATTTCACCTAAACACAAATGACTGAACACAAATCACTGAAAGCACAATTCACCTAAAACACAATTCATCGAAACACATTTCACCTAAAGTTTAAGATGGCCTTGTCCCCACTGTAGTGCGACCCTGGAGTTAGTATATATAGTAGGGGGGTGTGGGGCACTGCCCTCCACATTGGGGGGTGTGGGGGCGTAGCCCCCCCCCACATATTTTAAGTAGATATGTTTGGAAAAGAGTAATATATTGAAATTGCAAGTATCCATGTATATAGTTCAAAATATTTAACATATGTGGTGGGCTATGCCCCCCACACCCCCCTACTATATATACTAACTCCAGAGTCACACTACAGTGGGGACAAGGCCAACTACAACTTTAGGTGAAATGTGTTTTGGTGAATTGAGCTTTCAGTGAAAAGTGCACACCAATTTGAGTTTAGGTGAAATGTGCTTTCGGTGAAATGTCCTAGACCCATATATATATATATATATATATATATATATATATATATATATATATATATATATATATATGGGTTCCCTTTAAATTATCAAATTAACATAACGTTAACTCTCATAACAGTGAGATAATGTCAGCAAAAGTTTAAATGAATGAACTCCCAGAACAGCGTATTTCACCTCTGGGAAACTAACCTCTTGGCCACCATGGTGAACTTTGCTCTTTTCTCCACTGTAGTGCAATCTCAGAGTTAATATATTTAGTTGGGGGTGGTGCAGCAACCCACATGATGGGTGTTTAATTTGCTTCAGATTTTGTTTTCCTCACTGATGGCCAAGTGGTTAGTTTCCTGGAGGTGAAATACACTGTTCCAGGAGTTACGTGAGTCGACATTATGTTATTTCAGTGTTATGAAATGGATTCATATATATATATATATATATATATATATATATATATATATATATATATAAACATGAGCTACTCTGTGTATAAAGTGCTGCATAACCATAATGTCATACTACAGATTATTACTCCATTGAAAACAAGGCACTCAGACACACTTTTTATCTGCACTGTCCCATATACTATAACCATTTTTCCTCTCACGGGTTCAATGATTGTATCAGACTTAAGTCATTGCTTTAGTACACTACATTTTTAAACAGCATAAGAAAAATCTCAGCCCTTCAAAGTGTAGAAAGAAATGACCATCAGATGGCATTCCTGGCTAGTTTGCTGCAGTGACAATACTACTTTGCTGCAGTACTTAATAAGTACTGCAGTACTTATGACAGAAGTGCTGTAGTATTTACATATACCAACACCACAGTACTAAATGATACCAGAGCTACTACCGCTTCATACAAATGCTGTAAGTATCTCTCCTGTATGCTGCTGCAATCTTCACTAACCTTCAAGTTCAACAATTTTTCAAACTTGAGTAATGTTATAATAAAATAACCAAATTTGGAATAAACTATAACAATAGAACTCACCACCATCTAGCTCTTTCTCCGCTAACAAAAATATAAAGACTTCTCTATCAGGTAAAAAATTGTTCAGCCCTTAGCTTAATAAAGTACTATATCCCACCCCAATAGACTTGTACTTTCTAGGAAAAAAATCACAAATCACTCTAACTAAATCATCTAATGCTGCAGGTTATTCTCTATACTCAAATATTGTAGCTAAACTATGAAACCACATCCCACTGCAACTGAAATCTATTCAGAATGCAAACTCATTTGAAACAACTAAAACTTCATCTATTAAATCAGTGAATCTGCTCCTGTACATCTCCAAGATAATTACTACTATTGTATTCAGCTTCATATGTTGTCGGACCATTTCTTTTCATTCAGTATTTTATGCCACACAATTAGTCTTTACAAATATCTGAATACTTTTACTGGCATCTCACAGTCAGTACAACTTCCCCAACACATTGCTACTCAGAGCTTGCAAGATTCCCCCTTACACACAGAATCAAAAGTCATCAGTTTCTCTGCCATTCTGTATAAATTTATCTCTTTTTTAGCTAGGAGGATTTGTAGCCTGCAAAAAAAAGATATATTCCCTGCAGACAATGCTGTTAAGCTGCTAAAGCCATCTGTACTGTTGAGCTTGCAGCCAGTTATACTGCTAAAGGAAAAGGACTCTTCATGTGGTAATGTACTTTATGCTGGGTAAAGCTATTATATCATGATATGTTTGGGTTTCTTACCCACAAGCAGCTTATCCTCTTTTGAAAATGTAAGTATTTAAGCTTACTGCTGCAGTCCCTTTCAGTGAAGACTGAGACATACTGACAACCCAAGCTGGTAATCTAAAAAAATATCTTATCGCCTATCAGTCATACATCCAACTGTTTTTCTTCCCATACTGAACTTTGAAAAAGTGTACTCAATGCATTTAGAGCTGCTATCTGTTCTGTTTCTTTTTCTCTATAATTAAATTGTAATACTTACCTAACAGTTAGTTGATGAAACTGATTGTTTCTGATACACCTGCATCAGGTCTGTCTGCTCTGTGCAACCTCACTCTGCTTCTCTACCCTACTGCCAATTCCCACCCACCCTCTCTATAACTACATTTATATCTATATAAGACTCCTGTTACTAAATAGACCCTGCCCCTTCCTGTCTACATACCACTCCAATTCTTTAATTATAATTTTCCTTCTACATCACTTCCTATACTTCAAGACATATCTTTAAATCACTTCCTGTTGTTTATTTAATTTTCATCTTCTAGAAATAAATATTAATAATTTTCATTACCTCCACTAAACATGTTGCTCATACAGCTAAGTAACTCCGTACTCCCTTTACTGTCATACCTCGCATGTTGTAAAACACCTATCTTGCCAATCAACCCCCTCCTACTCTTGCCTGCTCTATACACACATTATCAGCCAACCCTACTAGGACAAATTTGCAACCAATTTATTTAACATATCACCCAAACTTTTATACAAATACAAATCTCTCTATGTCCCTGTGAAGAAATTAGACACTGTCATCTGTGATAGAATGTCTATCAGAAGTTTGTATACATAATTTCAGACTAACCTGTGTATTATATGCCACCATGACTATCTGTGATATTGTAAATAAGTTCTTATGTGATGATTTCTAATCTGTTTGTACAAAATGTTTTATAGACTTGAACAGTGCTCCTTTACATTTCTAACTGTTCATATTTGTGAAGAAGATTCTAAATGCAGACTGTCTCAGAATCAGCTGATCTGTAGATGGTGTCATCAGAATGTTGACAATTGCTATGTGTTACTGTCAGAGGCTGAAAGACAGGAAGGAACTTTAGTAAACAGCTGTCAGTTGATTTTCAAAATATGAAATGAAAATTACAACTGGAACAGTTTGGCAGTTAAGCTAGTCTATAAAACGACCCTGCTGAAGACAGTTGAAGACAGTTGTTAGTAGTTGTCAGTTAACAGCCAGTTATAGTTGCCAGTTGCAATTGTCATTTGTTCACAGTTGTACTGTGCAGCGGATACCCAAAAGGACTAACTAAGAACTGTAAGCCTGCCTTTGCTCTATTGTAATAATTTTGTTTAGATAAGGGACAGTGTTCTTTAGTCAGATAGGAAATTATAACTAATCAGAGTTTTTATAAATGTTGGATTTTTGTCCTTCAGTATTGATTTCATCTTCCTGGTAATTGACTTCTGTTTGTTTATTGGAAATGAGTGTTTTATATTTTTAATCATTTTGCTCAGTATAAAATATTTTTATTAACTTACATTGTGGCTGGTCAATCAGTGTTTTTTGTTTCTTTAATGATTTGAGAGTGTTTATGCCTGCTTTAAGCATGGCTGGTTTAGGCCGTTTTCTATCATTTGTTTTAATATCTAATATTCATAATTAGACATCCCTTTAAAAGGGCATGAAGACTCTCTGGTTGGTGGCAACATGCTACCATATTTTGGGGAGGGGAAATCTGTGTCAGGTTTTCCCAGAAATGTTTGGATGTGTGAGATTTAATTTATTTAAGTGTGAGTGTATCAGAAATCTTAAACTGGGACACATTGCTCTTGAGTGTGTAATAAGGAGAAGTATACAGTCCAGTCTCACATTATACAGCATGTACCTGTTGTGCTTTTGGGGAAATTGTGAAATGTTACTCCTGTTTAAGTGGCGGTCTCACATTGGAGTCAGTAGTGAGGATTGAGGCTCCTTAGTTACTGACCCAGGATTGTTAGGGACGTGACATTATTGTTGTCACTCTGGTAGGATATTATCTGGATGTCACAGTCCCCATCTAGTCTTTCTTTAAATATAAGCCCAGTAAGAACTTATCATTATGCCCTTTACTTTACTTTCATTACCAAATTATTTTCCTTTGTGGTGATGCACACCCTAATCCCAGCCAGTACCCCTAATCTTTATACTACCCCTTACCTGTCCTAAATCTGTATACACAAGAAACCTAAAAGTCTTCTCCATCAATATCCAAAGTATAGTCAACAAAGTAATAGAATTCCACTCGTGGATCTCTCATTACTTTCCTGATACTATCATCCTCATTGAAACTTGGCTTAACCCAGACATCAAAGATTCAAAATTATTCCCTGAGGCTGTAATATTACATGTACAGATAGAGTAAATAAAAACTCTGGTGGTGTATTCATTCTCTTTTCAAACCTCTTTGTTCTCTCTCTCTCTCCCCCTCATGCTCTGTCTCACCTACATTTCACTCCACAGAGATATTAATTTCTAATCTGAAACTAAACAATCATATAAATCTGTGTACCATTACACTGTATGACTGGAAGCACCTTTGAACAGACTACCCCTCAAATAGCATTAACCTATATGGATTTATTACAGCTTATTACCTCCCATACTCACCCCGACAAAACTTCAAATTCTGGTTCTATTCTAGATTGTATCCTAGTTTTTAATCATAAACAGTAAAGCTCTCCCAGAACCCTCCAAGACTCACTCAGTGATCACTATCCCATCTATGTCCAGAAATTAATAAACCGCAACTCCAAAGATCAGCTTCTTAAGGAATGCAGTGACCTTACCAACTTTAAGTCTGATGTTCTCAACAAGGCCATTCAATCCCTTCTATCCCCTAACCAATACAATCTTTACACTTTATCTCTGGACGATGCTGTACTTAAATTCATTTCACTGTTTCTCAATACCCTAACTAGCCTTGTCCCAGCAGAAGAAAATGAGTTAAATCTGGGTTCACTTTTTAATTTAGAAAGCCCAAAATCTCGAGTTTCAAAATACCGATCCGAAAAACTTGAGATTTTGGAATTTCGAAATTACAAAGTAAAAAAAAAAAAAAGACAAAACTGTTTTTGCAGGGGAGCAAGCCCCCTCTGCACTCCCCATACCCCCTGCAACTTAAATATACCATCTCTGAGATTGTGCTACAGTGGAGAGAATGGTAATCGTAACGGGAGCATTACCATTCTCTTCACTGTAGCGCGATCTCGGAGATGGTATATTTAAGTTGCAGGGGGTGTGAGGGGTTCAGGGGGGCTTGCCCCCCTGCAAAAACATTGTTTTAGTTAGTTTTTTTTTTTTTTTTGCACCACTTTGTAGTTTCAAGATTCCCAAATCTCGATATTTTGAGTTTGATATATCCAAACTCGAGATTTTTGGGCTTTCGAAATTACAAAGTGGACCCGTTAAATCCACCCAAACTGTCTGGATATCCCACACTAGTCACAAACTAATGCACAAGAAAGACAAAGCTTGGCAAAACTTGCAAAGAACCAAATCTCATGCCCACCTTCAAATGTATAAGCTTCTCTGTAACCTTTCTAAACTCAAATCACTACTGTTAAAAAACATTACTTAGATCCACAAGCCATAAAATTCCCAATAAATTTGGTCCTCTTTTAAACAAAATCTTACAGCCTGGAGCTTATATTGCCCCAGTGTCTTCCCGGATAGCTGTTCCATATAAACTGCTAATAAATTAAACTCCCATAGTATTTACTCTATTGCTACCCAAATAAAAAATCCCATGCAAACTCATGACAGCCCTGATGAGATTCTCACATCCAATAAACCTTTCTCCTTAAAAACTGTCTCTACCTCACATGTAAAACACCTACTCAGTAAAGTCAAGCCCTGATCCCCCTCCATTAACCACCTACCTGCAGAAGAATATCTAAAGTTTGCAGCTACTTCCATTGCTTATCCAGTCTCCATCTTGATCAATAAATCCATTCAAGAATCACACGTCCATCTCTCTGTAAAAAAATCTACATCATACCTCTTCACAGAAGTGGTAACTCTGCTAAAGTAACAAAGTAACAGACTTTACCCTACCTGTATCTTATCTCGCCTCTCTAACATTCTAAAAATGTGCATACATCACCTAATTTTACAATACATTTTTTAAGAAAATCTACCTAACATGCCTTTCACCCAGACCATAACACAGAAACTTCCCTGGTTGCCTTTTTAGTTAACATAACAAGCTGGTCTCTTCCATGTTTTTAAATCTCAGCAAAGGCTTTGACGCAGTCTCTCACTCCAAATTACTCTCTAGAATGTCTGCACTTGATCTATAAAATACAGCACTCAGCTGGTTCTTTAGCTACCTTTCTCAAAGGCAACAATCTGTAAAATGGGTCTTCACATAGTACTAGTTTTCTCACACTTAATACTGATTTGACCAAAAGCTTTCTACCTGGACCTCTTCTCTTTAATAGCTCTATTAACAACTTTTGTACATCCTCTCAACAGGCTTCCCTCATCCAATAAGCCGATGACTCCACCCCTCATCTGCTCAACAAACATTCTTCCCCTTTTACACTCCATTTCTTAAAATGACATCAACTTCCACTGAACATTGGTTCAGTGAAAACCAACTTTTCCAAAATCCCAGTAAAACTCAGCTATTACTATTTCTCTTCAAATCTCAAACATCTCTCAAAAACAGCTTCAAAATAACATCTGACAATCACACACACATAGAAGTCGTATCTCATGTCAAGTTACAAGGCATCACAATTGATGATCAACTGATTTTTTTTGACTAAAAACGTTTTTTCTGTACATATCATAATTTTTTTTTGTATATATCATAAATGTTTTTATACTTTGTTACTATCATTATTCGCAGTGGTGGTGTTGCGGTAGCGTTGTCACCTCACAGTAAGACGCTGTCCAGTTCGATTCTCAGCTAGAGCATCTTCTGCGTGGAAACATGCGTGAATGGACGTACCTTCGTTGAAGGTTGTGCATCAGGGCTGGCGACTCGGCAAGTAAAAATCAACTGCCAATCATTAGCAGACCGGAGTTCCGCTGTGGGGACCCCTAACCGGAAAAAGCCGAAAGACACAACAACAACCTGTATTATTATTAACATGTTGGATCTTTTTTCCCCGGGTCTCCACTGAAAAGGGCTATCAGCTCAGATGGACTAACCTGGTCAACAAATGTAAAATAATAATAAAATAAATAAATAAAGTTGATCTTTGCACACAAAATTCTATTAAAAACACTTCAAAAACTCAGTATGCTCTACAGATATACAGGTCCAAAAAAAAAAAAAAATCCTCATCAACTTCTCCAGAGTCACACTGGCAAACACATACCTTCTACCTTCTCTGCTTCACTATTTCTTACCAATATTCAAATTTCCCTCATCTGAAAACTAGAGATGTGTTATAACATGGTAGCTAGATATGCAACCAATCTGTCATAAAAGTCATCACTGTTCTGGTGTGCTCTGAAAACATATTAACTTAAGTTGCTCAATTACCTCAACTACACTTAACTTTTACTTGCCCAAAAATGATATATAATCCTTTCCACTGTCCATCCATCAGTAACATTTTCAAACAATGCCTTCCTAACCGTCCACTTTACTCATCTGAGAAAGAGCTTTTTAAAACCCATAAACTTAAAAGAAAACATAAGGCATAGTTTATACTCCTGCATAGTACCCAAAACCTGGAACAATATTCCTATAGACATTAGATCAATACCTACAAGTCCCTTTTTTAAGCGTATCTTAAAAGAATACCTTCTCAACTCCAGGCTCTGTATTTGCTTTTCTCCAGGTTAAACTGACCCTTTTATTTTCCCCTTCCTGTATTCATTTTCTTGCACACTCTGTCTCTGTTCCTTTCTCTTCCATACTCCATCCTCATTGCAATCTACTATGCACCCTCTACTTAGGTTCTTACTGCTCTTATCCCCTACCCTTATTTCTTTCTTATAGGTTCATAGGTTCATAGGAGTTTACTAGGCTAAGAACCACAAGGGCCTTTTTAAGCCTCGACATGCATCTCAAATCTCTGACAAGTTCTGATACTCTTGATAAGTGTAAGTAGGGGCTTGGGAGATGAAACATTTATAAGCAGGGGCCTGGGAGATGAAACATTTTCAGGCTGCCTGTGTCCATTAGAGACATAGGTGCCAAGCCAGGGATGAATTTCCTGTTCCCCATCCAGCTGTCCAATTTACAACTGAATTGGGTTATGGAGGACCTCTGGTTCACACGGATGTGGAGCCTGTTCCAAAGATGGAGCAGGCCCTGGGATACACACCTGTCATTCCAGCAGGTCTTATTTATATCACAGGTAAGCTTAAATCTTTAAAATGGGAGGTCCATCAGAGTGGGGTCTGACACGGCCCTGCATGCCAGGCATAGATCTCCCCTCAACAGCCAGCCTCTAGGAGACAGAATACAGGGATAGGGCCTGTGGACAGTCTGCATAGGACATGTTATTTATGCCCTCTATTCTTTTAGTGAGGAACCTCTGTGGAAGTTTCATTTTTTGGATATGCCTGGTTAAGTACATACCAAAGGGGGCATTGTACTCAGTGATAGGTCTGATGAATGCCAAATAACAGAGGAATAATGACTTCACTGGACCTAGATACCTTACCCTTGTTTATACGTTGTGCAACAAAGAATGCTTTTCTCACTACTGTAGACATATGATGGTCAGGCTAGATTACTATGTGTGTCCGTAAGTCCCTGACTACTGGGTCAGCTCTAAGGGGTGTGCTGTCAATATGATAGTTACCAGGGGTGGATGACTTCCCAAAGGATACTAATATACATTTTTTGGCATTTAGTTTTAGTCCACGGCTCTGACACTTGTTTGCATGTGTCAGCCCTTCCTGGAGAACATTTTTGTCAGTGTGGGATTCAATGACATCTCCTAATTTGCAATCATCTGCAAATTTAGTTAGCCAGAGACCATTGACATTGGCTTTGACTTCTGAGAAGTAAATGCCAAAAAGGAGTGGTCCAAGGACTGATCCATGAGGGACTCCACATGCAAAGGTGGACTTCCCAATTTTAACTTCCTGGGTCCTGTTTATGAGCTAGTTGGCTATCCACCGGGTGACATATGGGTTTGTACCTAACCTACTGAGTTTGTCAACAATGCTCAAGTGGAGTATTGCGTCAAATGCCTTGGCCAGATCAAAGTAGGCAGTGTGAACCATTTTGCCCTCATCTGCTGCTTTGGTGATCGTCTCAAAAAAGGTCTACCAGACTGAGTAGGCAAGACCTGCCCTTGATGAAGCCAAACTGGGTTGGGTCCACTGTCTGGAGGTTTACTATATCTCTATTGATTATCTCCATTATAATTCTTTTCCATGGCTTTGCATATGAGACTAGTGAGACTTATGGGTCTGTAGTTTCTAGGGTCTATAGATGGCCCACCTGTGTTGCTGTTTTCCATTCATGAGACACAAAGCCTGTTTGGAGGCTACAGTTAAATAGCAATTTCAGAGGGCTGATAAGTCATGTTTCATGCTATTTAGAAGGCATCCTGGGATATTGTCTAGGCCCATTAATACAGTGTTCTTGGCCTTAGAGAGAGGATTAAGGACCTGTTAGGGGAGTTATATTTGATGGTATTTCCTGAGGGAAGGTTGAGGGGGAGAGAGGGGTAAAGTTGGAGCTAAATTTGTTGGTCAGTAGGTTTGCTATATCTTCTGCCTCAGTATAGATGACTCCATTTATATGAGCTCTGCACACAACTGTGTATTGCCTTTGAGATTGTGGACATAGCTAAAGAATGCCTTGTGGTTGACCCTTGCCTGGGAGATCAAGTTTACCTCATATTTGGCTTTGGTAGACTTTATTTCTCCTCTGAGTTGTTTGTTTAGTTTGATGAGAGTGCTTTTATTCTGCTTGGTGCTACACCTCCTAATTTTTGCCATGATTTTCTTCCTTCTGTTATACAGCCTATTGATTTTGTGATTCCACCAGGATGACTTGTTTTTTGAGTTAGTTCTGTACCTCTTCCTGGTGGGTACAGCCACCTCTATGCAGCTATAAACATGCATGTGTATGGTTTCTGTGAAAGGTTCTGCATAGGCAGCAGTGTTCTCAGGGTTTATGGGGGCTTGAAGTTTTGCCAGATTATCACTTAATAGCAGGAAGTCAGCCTTGGAGTAGATCCTGAATATTCCAGGGTTAGCTGGGGGTTCAGGTTTTAATTTTACTACAAAGGAGACCATTTTGTGGTCTGACTTTACCAGAGAAGACATTACACTTGGCGGGGACAGCACTCTCTCATATTAGTGAGAACCAAATCCAGTACGGTTGCATCCCCGGTTGGTGTATTGAAAATCTGGTCGAGGGAGTCTGTGTTTACAAAATCCAGGAATCTAAATGCATGTAGGTTTTGTGTCGTATAGTATTCCCAGTTAATAGTGGGTTAATTAAAGTCACCCACAAATATGGTATTGGGTTGGATGGTGTTTCCAATAAGCTTAAATACATGGTATGGGTTTCCTGGATCATAGAGGGGGACCTATAGCTTGCATGGAAGTGATATTGGATTTTCCACACCACATAGGTATTAATGAGTTAACTGGGTAAGTGCATTAATCCATAATTCCACACCACATAGGTGTTAATGAGTTAACCGCGTAAGTGCATTGATCCATAGACCCTCTTCAAGCAAACCCAGGCCTTGAAGGCAAACAATAGCAACAAAAGTAGTTTCCAAAAGAGGTAAAATAACGACAGCAGACAGTAATCACAAACAATTCAGAAACAGTCCAGCAACTGTATACAATAAACATATATGAACTCCTGGACCTGTCCCTGTAAAAACCCAATATAACTCATCTCTCTCTTCTATTATCCTCCCCTTATTCTCATTGTTCTTTCTCTATCAATTTGCTTTGTACTACTCTACTAGCTTGTATCCTGTTACTTATTTTTTATATCACTGTGCTTGTAGCCCCTATCTTATTTCTACATCACTGAGCTTGTTTTCTACATTTCTTATATAGTCATGGTGGTGCAGTGGTAGCTTTGTCACCTCACAGCAAGAGGTTCTCCCATTCTGTTCTTGGCTGGAGTGCCTTCTGTGTGGAGTCTGCATGTCCTCCCCATGGTTGAGTGGCATTCGAAGGACATGCGTGAATGGGCGTGCCTTCGTTGAAGGTTGGGCATCAGGGTGGCACCTCGGCACCCTAAAAATCTACTGCCAATCATTAGCGGACTGGAGTTCCGCTGTGGCGACCCCTAACCGGGAAAAGCCGAAAGAAGAACAACTTACATTCTACTTCATTTAAACTTCTTTCTGTTCCCTCTGTACTTATCTCCTTCTCTGTCTACTCATCCCAACTGTTCATGTTTTAATGATTTGTACTATTAGTCTGTATAATATACCTGTTTATGTTATTTAGACTAATGATTGTTTTCAGTGCTTGAATAGCCTCTACTAGTTTAATTATTTGTTTATTTTAAAGTGTTCTGTATTGGAGCTTTTCTCCTCGGGCCTCAGTCGGACATTCCCGGTCACCAACTGTCAAACTAAATAAATATAAAATAAAGTAGAGGAAAGTCTAGTGAATAAACTATGTTAAAGCTGAAATCTGAAGTATAAAGAATATAAACATAAAAACAGCTTTCCAGTTTGCTAGAGGAAAGTCCTAATTATGTCTTTTCCGAAGAATTTTAATGACTTGTGTGAATCTATAACCCTTTCAAATACAGTAAACAATCTTTCTGTTGCTTAGTAGTTATCTGTACTACAACCAGATGCACAAATCGTCCATAAGACTTTTATGGACAGTACCTTGTGAATTTGGCTGACATGATTTCTTTAATGTACTTCAGTTATTCATTAGAAGTCAGGAGAATAGTTTTCCCAAGGGAAGCGCTTTTCCACAGAGGCATGACCACAGCTGATGATGGTTTGGAATCATTGAGGAGAAGTGTGGTGAGAACGGCTGATGGGGTACTTGGGCAGACATTTTCATTGCTCAGAAGCAATATGCAAGTTTTCCAAGTGAAGTAGCATATCACAGATGAGAGTTAATTAAGTTAAGATAGCCAGACAACTTTATTATGATGAAGGGGTATTTAGAAGAACATCTCCTGGAATGGTAGCCTTGGTAATCTGTAAGTTAAGATAGCCAGACAAGTTTATTATGATGAAGGGGTATTTAGAAGAACATCTCCTGGAATGGTAGCCTTGGTAATCTGACTCATACATATAAAGATACAAATATTTCAAGCATGAGCATTAATGCCCTTCTAGCTTGCCAATATACCAAAACACTTGTTCTCATAACAAGTGTCCAGGCCGTTCTTAAAAATATCTCAACTTGTGCTTGCTTTAATGTAATTTGGCAGTCTGTCCCGTGCATCAGCTACTCTGCCAAAGAACCAATTAGTACACTTCTCATTCCTATAGAATCTTCTTCACAAGTTGTCTGATGAGTCCCTAGTACTTTTTGATAACCCCAAACATTCTCTAAATGCCCTATATCCATGTATAAGATCTTCTCTTAGGTATCTATAAGAGACACTATACAAGTTCAAGTATTTTAGTCTTTCATACTAACTTAAATTTTCACATCCATGGATGCTCTTGGTATATTTCTGCTGTACTCTTTCAGTTTACTCATGCTTGTTTTCTTATAGGATTTCCATATTGTTATTCTATACTCAAGTTTGGGTCTAACGTAACTAACAAACAATGACTTCATCATTTCTGATTTCCTAAACTTTATAAATCTTTTTATACAACTTATAGTTCTATAACTATCATTAATCAATTAGCTGATATGATTAGAAAAACTCATAGCTGGATCTACCCATATACCTCAGGTCCTTACATGAGTCTACATTTTCAATCACTGTATGCTGTATTAAATATTCACCTTTCAATGTATGTCTCCTAAATCTCATATGATTATTGTTTGATGTATTTATAAGTATATTATTCTCCTGTTCCCAAATGGTCAATTAAGTCAAGTTATTTCGCAGACATGCCTTAATAACATATGTAATTAATTTACCCAATTTCAGGTTGTCTGCATATAGATTGTAGAGGTTCTACCTCACATAAACGAAATACCAAAACATCGACAACGCAATCACCGAAACCACATAACCGACAGTACAAAAACACGAAATCCCACATGCCCGACAACGAAATAACCGACGGTACACAAACACGAAACCTCATACACTTCACACACCACAATCAACAAACAAAACACATTCCCCGTCCAAAAACCACATACACAACACAAGCACACCAAAATCCCTACAAACCCACACTAAACCTCACATACACAACTACCTACAACCCTAACCAAAACCCTAACCCTAAGGTCCGTCACTACGACACTTACCTGACCGCTCCTAACCCTAGTTCACTTATCCGCCCTAACCCAAACACAATCACTACCGCATACTTACCTGACCCGCTCCCTAACCCTAACTCACTTATCCCCCCCTAACCCAAACACAATCACTACCGCACACTTACCTGACCCGCTCCCTAACCCTAACTCACTTAACCCACCCCTATCCACACTTACCTTACTCGCACCCTAACGTCCATCACTAGCGCATACTTACACAGCCTTTTCCCATTTCGGCATCCTCGGCGTCGGTGCTTTCATCCGTCGGGTCGGTCTTCTGCTTGTCGATCTTCTAGGTCCCGTCGCGTCAGTCTTCTGCGCTGTCGATCTTCTGGGGCTCGCGATTTCCCTGTCGATGTTCCGGCGTGTCGTTGAAGTGGGGTAGAACCATTGTAGAACAGCTCAGATGAAAAAGTTAGGTCTATAAGACACAACCTAGACAAGTAAGGGCCTAGGACAGAGCCCTGTGGGACACCCTGACTGTAACCAAGAATTTCACCTGTCCAGTTTCTGTATGATACTTGCCATGTCCTATTTGTACGCCATGCAGCTATCCATCTTATCAAACTACATCAATACCTAGTTCTAATTTATCGATCAGTGTTTTCTGCATGGCCCTATCAAATGCTGAAGTTAAAGCTATATAAATTACATCACAGCACAAATTGTCATTCATAACTGTTATTACATTGTTATAGAACATCATGCTACACATGGTAATAGATTAATTTTCAACATATGCATGCTGATATATGGTTTCAAGTCCCAACCTCTCCAATTCTGACAATAACTTATCCAATAGTACCTTCCCAATTATTTTTTCACAACATGAAAGTAGACTTAAGGGTCTATATGATTCTCGGTTTGTCCTACTCCCCTTTCCCTTAAAGACAGGTTTAATAAGTGCATGTCTCCAATCTTGAGGAATCTCCCCGTATTTATATAACCTAGTGAATAATAGATATAATGGGACTGTAGGTTCTTGCTGAAGTGTTCTCAGGTCATTGTTACTAATTCCATCTCTTCCCTGTACTTTGTTTTGATCCACTTTGTACTTTGCTTTTTCAACCTAATCTATCTTGATTCCAGTATCTGAGGTTACCACAATGTCACTACGACAACTTATACCTTTATATCACTACAACAACGTATTACCCCTTTTGTGGAACCAAACTGTTTTGCATAAGATTTTATAAATATACCTATAATCTGTTGTGTCTGAGAATAAATTTTAAAGTCTGCACACAGTTTATCAATTTTTATGTCTTTAGTCCTTCCACATCTTATGTATCTATAAAAAGGTTTCCTATTATGCTCAATATCTTTATATACATTTTCTTCAATTTTTTCTTGACCTTGTCTCACACTATGCTTAATCTATTTGTCCAGCTAAGTTGTACTTTGACCTCTCTTCCATTTCTTATATTTTTTTGTCTCTCACCTTAATCAGGTACAGTATCTTGTTCTTATGGAAATATACCCCCTGATATTGTATGCCTAGATCCTGGTGTTAAACATTATTTTGTTTTTTGCGCTCAAACAATTTATCTTTCAAAACTTTCCACTGAAAATCTCACTCCAGTTAGTTTTACAAAGTTACTGTTTTGCTTCCATGCAATCTGTAATTGACCTTTTGTGCATCGGTTTAGATTTCAGTTTGGCAGAATTATCTAGCAACAAATTAACCTTAATAACCCCATAATCACTGCACATCAATGGTGGTAAAGCTTGACTTAAAGTAACAGTAATTTCTTTAAGAACACAAACAATGTCTAGTATGTTCCATTCCCTGGTGTGTTTATTTTTACAATCTGAAGCAATTGTTCCTGAATATACATTGTGAATAATTTCCGTACTAATGTTGTTGAATCAATATTATTCCAGTCTGTTTCCAGTAAATTTAAGTTCCCAGCTAATATTATTCTTCCCTCCTGTGTTTCATGCAAGAACTGTATGGATTCCTGTAGGTCATCTGCACTTGACTTTGATGGTCTGTACACCCCAAAAATTGTTATATGTTCCAGGGTTGTCTTTATTGTCACAGTTAAACAGTCTATAGTATTGGTGTTATCACTGAACATGTCATAATCACACGTCTCATCTTTAATCCCCATCATAACACCTCTGCCTGATTTTTCTTAGAATGTGTGTTACAGAAAAAGCATTTATACCCTGACAGAAGTGGTTTCCAGTCATTGTTCTTTAGCCATGTTCCACAAACAATAACAACATCAACCTTGTGGGAACGTAGCAAGTTTTCCAATATAAAAAATGTTATTATTAATGCTCCTAGCATTAAAAAACATCAGATATACATCAAATGTTGCTATCAGTGAACTGTTACATTTTTGACCTGGCAAAAATCCTGGCTAGTGTTTGCCAAATATTGCAAAATATCTGCTGCAAAAATTCTCTTCCCTGATCTAGACAAATGCACTCTATCCTGTCTGAACACGTGTGCCCAAAAGAAGGCTTGGATGCTCTACACATTTCCATTTTTTAAAACAAAACTTTTTTCCATGTGGGTATTTACCCAAAAAATCTTAGCATTTTTAGTGACCTGACTATCCTTTCTATTGGTGATTTGTGAAAAATAATGTCCTAACACCAGTACAAGCTATACTATCCAAGAGGGCTGTCATTTCCCTATCAACAGTCAGAGTCCTTGCAGATGAGATCATTTGTACCAACATGAATAAAAACAGATCCATACTTCCTTACATTAAGATGTTCCAAGGCTTGTCATAGATCTTCTATTTTTGCTCCTGCCTCAGTCCTATGGAACACAGAACAGCAGGTAACTAAACCTCTTGACCTCTTAGTGCAAGAAATCTGGACAAAGGCAAAAATAATGGGGGACAAAGGTCCAAAATAGGGACAAATATTAAATATTGCTCTTATAAATAGTTCCAAAATCACAGGTTTCAAATTAGCATGCATTTTTTGAAGGATATGGAGTCTGAAACTCAAAAATCTGACATTATTTAATTACTTCAATCTTCAATGATTTGTCAGAAAACCATAAATTCTTTGAGGAGCATCAAAAATCTGAGGCAAAAATGTGGACATTCTGCAAAAATCTGGACAGTTGACAGGTATTCAGGTAACAGATGAGACACACTGACTGGACAGAGTATGAAATTTTCCATTTTAATGGCTGCTTCCCATAATCAATCAAGGGTACATGGTTTGATTCCTTCCACCTTCATGTACCTACTGTGCCACTCTAAGCAAGTTATTTGACCCTGTAGTGTTTACAGGTCACCCCTGAAAAGGAAACATGTAGAAAATAAAATAAAGATAGTTGACACGTCTTCTGACATAGGTGCTCCTATTAATCACCATTTTGTAAAATCAATAATACATTATAAAAGAAACAAAAACATGCATATTGTTCAAATCTAGTATAAGACAGTGGTACATTATAATCTTACTGCAAAATAAGTCTGTCTTTGTAACCAGTATATGACTTTTGTGAATGCTTGGAACTTGTGACAAAACTCATGTTTAGGAAGGCTGGAAAATATTTAAACAATAGAGGAACAATGTTAGTTTCTGAGAAATAAATATGCATTCTGTTAATTTACAGATCTGTCTTTGGCAGCCCTTTCTTTGCTCCTGTCAAAGAACTTTCTTTTGTGCAGGTATGACATGTATTATTAAACACAGCAAAAACACTAAGAGGTAACTGATATCCATGTGCAAATAAATAACAGTGCACTTCCTATGTGATCATGTTTCAAATAAAATCTTGTTCTCTGCCAGACATTGTTTTGTTATTGTTTTCCTAGCCTCGCATGATTATCTGTACTGACAACCCTCCCTCCTTCAGGCACGCAATTCAGGCAACAAACCACTTGCCAAAATATTCTGAAATCAAGTTCCTGTCCTAAGGGAATATTATTATGCATATTTCGTAACTGATTTCAGTTTTCTAATTGTTTGGTTGATTCTCATGCAGAATTATCTGTTTTTGAGAGTGTTAATGTAACTAAAGACATAGACTACATACAATGCAATGTCATATAGAACAGAGAAACAATATTAATCTTTTGATGGATAAATACCATTGAGGAGTGACTCATATATATTATAGGTTGGTCACCTGATGACATAAAACATCACAAAATATTGTGGCATTATTTTGATGGGCTTGTCTTGTGATGGGTACTTAACTGACAGCTGTATCCGTGGGAAGAGTTAAGTAATATTAGACATCTTGTCACTTTGTTTACAATAACGGTAATAGAGTTGTACCTCATTGCCATGACAACAAATAATTTTTTTCTTAGAACAAAAATGAATGGAACTTTAGAAACTTCTCACTATCAAAGCAGTTATCAGATGAAAGACGTCACTTGCAAATATCTATAGATCTTGGGAACAGATTACTGAGTGTATTGTTCAGGAGTCATGATAAATTCAAGAAAATAGTTCAGTCTCTTTTTTCTTTCTTTTTTGTAATTTATTTAACTTTCCTTTGCATTTTTTATAAAGTAATACCTGACTATTATAGAACAATATCTGATGTTACATAACTCAGAACAAGGTAATAACTGCTACATTGACCTTTAGCTTTTACCATCCAATGGCCTCTCCGCTAACTTATTTATTTATTTGTTTATTCATTCATTCACTCATTCATTCTGAGGACAGTGTAACCTTTGGGACATTCCATGCCTCCCTTCTCCAGATTTTCCTCTTCACATTATGACAGCCGGAGCCCAGGTTTTACAAGACTTATGAGCATGACAGATGTGCAACGACAAGTAATGGAGGTGATGAAGTAAGAGAGAATCAATGAAGCTTTGAATGTCTGATGTGCTTCCAGTTTTAATGCAGCAGTCAGTCACTACTAATATTCTCATTTACCAATCCCTGTTCATCTGCACTGCTTGTAAGTCTGTCAAAGTCGGGTTTTGCAGTGCTTTAAATGGTTGGTCACTCTCTACATCCACTATGTCGAGTAAAAGAGAATTAAAGTGTATTATCAACTTTAAAGTGTGTCTTTTTGACATGATGTTGGTGTAAGTGCTTAAGATGCTTGTGTTCAGGATGCTGTCATTGGATTTGTGATAATGTGAAAAGGATATCTTTGTGGAAGAGGAGAAGAACAGTGACTGAAATGTCTTATGAAGCTGAGCTGCTATCTTATGACGAACACAACCATCAACTGGTTATGAAGCTTTAACACGTGTCGATTAGGTATGTGTTTTAACACAACCATCAATTGGTTATGTGTTTTAACACAACCATCAATTGGTTATGAAGCTTTAACACGTGTCGATTAGTTATGTGTTTTAACACAACCGTCAATTAGTTATGAAGCTTTAACACGTGTCGATTAGTTATGCATTTTAACACAACCATCAATTGGTTATGAAGCTTTAACACGTGTCGATTAGTTATGTGTTTTAACACAACCATCAGTTGGTTATGAAGCTTTAACACGTATCGATTAGTTATGTGTTTTAACACAACCATCAATTGGTTATGAAGCTTTAACACGTGTCGATTAGTTATGTGTTTTAACACAACCATCAATTGGTTATGAAGCTTTAACACGTATCGATTAGTTATGTGTTTTAACACAACCATCAATTGGTTATGAAGCTTTAACACGTGTCGATTGGTTATGTGTTTTAACACAACCATCAATTGGTTATGAAGCTTTAACACGTGTCGATTAGTTATGTGTTTTAACACAACCGTCAATTAGTTATGAAGCTTTAACACGTGTCGATTAGGTATGTGTTTTAACACAACCATCAATTGGTTATGAAGCTTTAACACGTGTCGATTAGTTATGCATTTTAACACAACCATCAATTGGTTATGAAGCTTTAACACGTGTTGATTAGTTATGTGTTTTAACACAACCGTCAATTAGTTATGAAGCTTTAACACGTGTCGATTAGGTATGCATTTTAACACAACCGTCAATTAGTTATGAAGCTTTAACACGTGTCGATTAGTTATGTGTTTTAACACAACCGTCAATTAGTTATGAAGCTTTAACACATGTCGATTAGTTATGCATTTTAACACAACCATCAACTGGTTATGAAGCTTTAACACATGTCGATTAGGTATGTATTTTAACACAACCGTCAATTAGTTATGAAGCTTTAACACGTGTTGATTAGTTATGTATTTTAACACAACCCTCAATTGGTTATGAAGCTTTAACACGTGTCGATTAGTTATGTATTTTAACACAACCATCAATTGGTTATGAAGCTTTAACACGTGTCGATTAGTTATGTGTTTTAACACAACCATCAATTAGTTATGAAGCTTTAACACGTGTCGATTAGGTATGCATTTTAACACAACCATCAATTGGTTATGAAGCTTTAACACGTGTCGATTAGGTATGTGTTTTAACACAACCGTCAATTAGTTATGAAGCTCTAACACGTGTCGATTAGTTATGCATTTTAACACAACCATCAGTTGGTTATGAAGCTTTAACACGTGTCGATTAGTTATGTGTTTTATCACAACCGTCAATTAGTTATGAAGCTTTAACACGTATCGATTAGGTATGTATTTTAACACAACCATCAACTGGTTATGAAGCTTTAACACGTGTCGATTAGGTATGCATTTTAACACAACCATGAATTAGTTATGAAGCTTTAACACGTGTCGATTAGTTATGCATTTTAACACAACCATCAGTTGGTTATGAAGCTTTAACACGTGTCGATTAGTTATGTGTTTTAACACAACCGTCAATTAGTTATGTAGCTTTAACACATGTCGATTAGGTATGTATTTTAACACAACCATCAATTGGTTATGAAGCTTTAACACTTGTCAATTAGGTATGCATTTTAACACAACCATCAATTGGTTATGAAGCTTTAACACGTGTCGATTAGTTATGTATTTTAACACAACCATCAATTAGTTATGAAGCTTTAACACAAGTGTCGATTAGTTCTGTATTTTAACACAACCATCAATTGGTTATGAAGCTTTAACACGTGTCGATTAGGTATGCATTTTAACACAACCATGAATTAGTTATGAAGCTTTAACACGTGTTGATTAGGTATGCATTTTAACACAACCATCAATTAGTTATGAAGCTTTAACACAAGTGTCGATTAGGTATGCATTTTAACACAACCATCAATTAGTTATGAAGCTTTAACACAAGTGTCGATTAGTTATGCATTTTAACACAACCATCAATTAGTTATGAAGCTTTAACACAACTGTCGATTAGTTATGTGTTTTAACACAACCATCAATTAGTTATGAAGCTTTAACACGTGTCAATTAGTTATGCATTTTAACACAACCATCAGTTGGTTATGAAGCTTTAACACGTGTCGATTAGTTATGTGTTTTAACACAACCGTCAATTAGTTATGAAGCTTTAACACGTGTCAATTAGGTATGTATTTTAACACAACCATCAACTGGTTATGAAGCTTTAACACGTGTCGATTAGGTATGCATTTTAACACCACCATGAATTAGTTATGAAGCTTTAACACGTGTCGATTAGGTATGCATTTTAACACAACCATCAATTGGTTATGAAGCTTTAACACGTGTCGATTAGTTATGCATTTTAACACAACCATCAATTGGTTATGAAGCTTTAACACGTGTCGATTAGGTATGCATTTTAACACAACCATCTATTGGTTATGAAGCTTTAACACGTGTCGATTAGTTATGTATTTTAACACAACCATCAATTAGTTATGAAGCTTTAACACAAGTGTCGATTAGTTCTGTATTTTAACACAACCATCAATTGGTTATGAAGCTTTAACACGTGTCGATTAGGTATGCATTTTAACACAACCATGAATTAGTTATGAAGCTTTAACACGTGTCGATTAGGTATGCATTTTAACACAACCATCAATTAGTTATGAAGCTTTAACACAAGTGTCGATTAGGTATGCATTTTAACACAACCATCAATTAGTTATGAAGCTTTAACACAAGTGTCGATTAGTTATGCATTTTAACACAACCATCAATTAGTTATGAAGCTTTAACACAACTGTCGATTAGTTATGAGTTTTAACACAACCATCAATTAGTTATGAAGCTTTAACACGTGTCAATTAGTTATGCATTTTAACACAACCATCAACTGGTTATGAAGCTTTAACACGTGTCGATTAGGTATGCATTTTAACACCACCATGAATTAGTTATGAAGCTTTAACACGTGTCGATTAGGTATGCATTTTAACACAACCATCAATTAGTTATGAAGCTTTAACACAAGTGTCGATTAGGTATGCATTTTAACACAACCATCAATTAGTTATGAAGCTTTAACACAACTGTCGATTAGTTATGCCTTTTAACACAACCATCAATTAGTTATGAAGCTTTAACACAAGTGTCGATTAGTTATGCATTTTAAACCCAACCATCAATTAGTTATGAAGCTTTAACACAAGTGTAGATTAGGTATGCATTTTAACACAACCATCAATTAGTTATGAAGCTTTAACACAACTGTCGATTAGTTATGCATTTTAACACAGCCATCAATTAGTTATGAAGCTTTAACACAAGTGTCGATTAGGTATGCATTTTAACACAACCATCAATTGGTTATGAAGCTTTAACACGTGTCGATTAGGTATGCATTTTAACACAACCATCAATTAGTTATGAAGCTTTAACACGTGTCGATTAGGTATGCATTTTAACACAACCATCAATTAGTTATGAAGCTTTAACACGTGTCGATTAGGTATGCATTTTAACACAACCATCAATTGGTTATGAAGCTTTAACACGTGTCGATTAGTTATGTTTTAACACAACCATCAATTAGTTATGAAGCTTTAACATGTGTCGATTAGTTATGTATTTTAACACAACCATCAATTAGTTATGAAGCTTTAACACGTGTTGATTAGTTATGTATTTTAACACAACCATCAATTGGTTATGAAGCTTTAACACAAGTGTCGATTAGTTCTGTATTTTAACACAACCATCAATTGGTTATGAAGCTTTAACACGTGTCGATTAGTTATGCATTTTAACACAACCATCAATTGGTTATGAAGCTTTAACACGTGTCGATTAGGTATGCATTTTAACACAACCATCAATTAGTTATGAAGCTTTAACACGTGTCGATTAGTTATGTATTTTAACACAACCATCAATTGGTTATGAAGCTTTAACACGTGTCGATTAGGTATGTGTTTTAACACAACCATCAATTAGTTATGAAGCTTTAACACAAGTGTCGATTAGGTATGCATTTTAACACAACCATCAATTAGTTATGAAGCTTTAACACGTGTCGATTAGGTATGCATTTTAACACAACCATCAATTAGTTATGAAGCTTTAACACAAGTGTCGATTAGTTCTGTATTTTAACACAACCATCAATTAGTTCTGAAGCTTTAACACGTGTCGATTAATTATGTATTTTAACACAACCATCAATAAGTTATGAAGCTTTAACACAACTGTCGATTAGGTATGCATTTTAACACAACCATCAATTAGTTATGAATCTTTAACATGTGTCGATTAGTTCTGTATTTTAACACAACCATCAATTAGATATGAAGCTTTAACACGTGTCAATTAGTTATGTATTTTAACAAAACCACCAATTAGTTATGAAGCTTTAACACGTGTCGATTAGTTATGTATTTTAATACAACCATCGATTAGTTAAGAAGCTTTAATACAACTGTCGATTAGGTATGCATTTTAACACAACCATCAATTAGTTATGAAGCTTTAACATGTGTCGATTAGTTATGTATTTTAACACAACCATCAATTAGTTATGAAGCTTTAACACATGTCGATTAGTTATGTATTTTAACACAACCATCAATTAGTTATGAAGCTTTAACACGTGTCGATTAGTTATGCATTTTAACACAACCATCAATTAGTTATGAAGCTTTAACACAAGTGTCGATTAGTTATGTATTTTAACACAACCATCAATTAGTTATGAAGCTTTAACACAAGTGTCGATTAGTTATGTGTTTTAACACAACCATCAATTAGTTATGAAGCTTTAACATGTGTCGATTAGTTATGTATTTTAACACAACCATCAATTAGTTATGAAGCTTTAAAACAAGTGTCGATTAGTTCTGTATTATAACACAACCATCAATTAGTTATGAAGCTTTAACACAACTGTCAATTAGTTATGCATTTTAACACAACCATCAATAAGTTATGAAGCTGTAACACAACTGTCAATTAGTTATGCATTTTACCATAACCATCAATTAGTTATGAAGTTTTAACACAACTGTCGATTAGTTATGCATTTTAACACAACCATCAATTAGTTATGAAGCATTAACACAACTGTTGATTAGTTATGCAGTTTTAACAGAACTGTTAATTATTTATGCAGCTGCAACACAACCATCCATTAGTTAGACAGTTTCAACACAACTGTTGATTAGTTATGCAGTTTTAACACAACTATTAGCTATGCAGCTTTAACAGAACCATCAATCAGTTATGCAGCTTTAACACAAACACAGAGTAGTTTTACAGCTTTAACAGAACTGTTTATTAATTTAGCAACTTTAACACAACCATTGATTAGTTAAGCAGCTTTAACACAACTGTTGATTAGCTGTGCAGCTTTAATACAACCATTGATTATTTATGCAGCTTTAACAGAACCATCAGTTAGTTATGTAGCCTTAACACAACAGATGATTAGTTTTGCAGCTATGACACAACCATAAATTAGATATACAGCTTTAACACAACTGTCAATTAGTTATGCAACTTTAACACAACTATTAATTAGTAATGCAGGTTTAACACAACCGTTGATTATAAGTTATGGAGGTTTAACCGACTGTTTATTAATTTAGCAACTTTAACACACCAATTGATTAGTTAAGCTGCTTTAACACAACTGCTGATTAGTTATGTAACTTTAAGACTATAATCCATTAGTTATGTGGTTTTAACACAGTAGTTGATTAGTTAGGGAGTTTTAACAAAACTGCTGATTAGATATGCACCTTTAAGACTATACTCGATTAGTTATGTGGTTTTAACACAGTAGTTGATTAGTCAGGGAGTTTTAACACAACTGTTGATTAGTTATGCAGCTTTAAGACTATAATCGATTAGTTATGTGGTTTTAACACAGTAGTTGATTAGTTGGGGAGTTTTAGCACAACTGTTGATTAGTTATGCAGCTTTAAGACTACCACCGACTAGGTATGTGGTTTTAACCGAGCAGTTCATTAGTTAGGAAGCTTTAACACAACTGTTAATTAGTTAGGAAGCTCTAACAGCCGTTAATTAGTTACGCAGCTTGTTTGAATCAAACTGAAATGAGGTAGGCTACCAGCTACAACTCTGAGCTGAGATACCAGATGGCTAGAAGCTTTTGAGCTTCCCAAAAGCCATAAGTTGCCTGTTTTTTTGCTTGATTATAGTATTTACTGCACTTTTTATTGTGTTCTGTTTATTTAATACTGTATTTTAAAACTGTAAACTAAACTGCACTGTTTGTACTGCATTTGTCTACCTTACTGTGCCTGTTAAATAGTATTTTGTTGCTGTTTTTAATGTTTGCAAAGTAATTGTTGCTACTTTTTACTGTTTGCAAAGCATCCGCTCTGTTTGTTCTGTTTGTTCTGTTTTTCCGGCAAGCAGTGTTTTAAATAACTACTGTTTAAAACATTCTTTAGTGCCTGCTTGCTGTTTTTCTGCTGTTTAAAACATTTTTTAGTGTTTCCTGGCTAAATTAGTGTAGCTAGTAGCTGTAGTATAGTCCAGATACAGGTTTTCTGCATCTGGGTCTGTTTGTAGTGGCTGTTGTATTCTGAGCACATTTTCCATCTTTGAATGGAAGGGGCCCTTCTGCACCCTTGTGAGAGAAGCATTGATTTTTAAAATTTTTTTTTTAAGTTTTTAGCTTCTGGTATTTAAGCCTTGTATTTGAGGGGGTTTCTGCGTGTTTGCACGTTGCACAGCACCACACACCACCATGCAGTTGTGCATCATAGCTGGACAGATAATTTTGACAATTTTTCCCTTAGATACAGCTGTAGTACATTAGTGTAGTCCTCATCTTTAGTACATCTCCGATCTAAGAAGTATTGCTAGTGAGCTGTGACCTATCACACCACCAGCCAAAACCCTGTCAGAAATACCCATCTACAGAGCATCTCCTAGATCAGTCCTGAAAGCACTCCATTTGTAATAACAGTACTTTAAATCTAGCATTACGGACAGTTGGACTACCCTTGTTTATTCTGCCAGCCTTGTTGACTTGGGTCTCCTGAGGCAGTGTAGCAACTGTCTCATGTACACTGACAATCCTCTACTAACTCACTCTAGCACAGAGTGCGAGAGTATCTGCACCAAGAATCTTGAATCCTTGCTCTCTTGCACTCAAAACAGTAACACTGAAGAGGTTGGCAGCTCACCTACCACTACACATGCACATAGTACCACTACTCATACACATAGCATGCATCTAACACATAAATCAACATACGCAGAGGTTCTCTCAAAAAATTATCAAAACACCAGAGACCTCCAAAACAAAAGACTGCTACAACTAACACAATTCTCACAGCATCCAAGACACATAGCAACACCAGTGATTCACCTACCAAGCTCTTAAGGCATAACACTCAAAAACCAAATTTTCTTGTCATTGGAGACTCCATAGTGAGACACATGGATGTCCCACTCCCACCAGGTTAGATAAGGAGAAAGTTATGGTCAGCTGTCCGTCCGGTGCCATGATTCATCAGATCATGCATACACTCAGGTCTCATGGCAACAAGTACCATTATGACTCTGTCATAGCTCATGTTGGAGTGAACAATCTGAGACGTACTTCACTGGACTATATGAAGAGAGACATGTTTGAGCTCTCCAAGTATGTGTCCCAGGCAGGTATGTCCCTAGCCTTGAGCAGCATATTACCCTCACCTAGGATGATACCACAGAATAAATAAAAATAATCAATTTCAATAATTGGCTTAGTTTTTGGTGTCATTCAAAGGGGGATGCAGTTTCTGTCAGCCTGGGATGACATGGTCAACAAACCTCGCTGTTTTGCCAGAGAAGGTTTGCACCTGGCACTACCAGGCTTTCGGCTGCCTCCCACATAATGCCTTTTTTAGGTGAGGTCTCAAAAACAAAATTGCTGACATGAAAATTGCCAACCATAACAAAATAAGGGTTATGCTGCTAAATGCTAGGAGCTTAAACCAAAAAACTGTGCACCCTGGAAGCACTTATGTTACTGGAGAATGTAGATGTCTCTGCAGTCACAGAAACCTGATTCAAGGCCTCAGACAATACCCCAGCCTTGCAAGACTACAATGTCCTCCACACATTCAGATCACAAAATGAATGTGTGAGAACCAAAACAGGCAGTGTTTCTATCTATATTAGAGATAAATTCACCTCCTGACTAGCTCGACTGAACAACTTCATGGAGTTACTCCAAGTTCAGATTACTGTGAGTAAGACACCACTCAAGTCATAGCTTGTTATAGATCCCCTTCCATGGATCATGATGCACATGAGGCCTACTTGACCAAACTGGAGTCAATCCAAATATTGCCAAACACTCTGGTCATGGGGGATTTCAATTATCCCACCATCAACTGGGAAACCTATTCTAGCCCTAACTCACTAGTGCAAATGTTCCTTGACTTTGTTAACTCAAATGCCCTGGAAGAAATTGTTCAAACCCCAACAAGAGGAATTATTTATTATTTATTTATTTATTTATTTATTTCAGTTTGATTACCGGGGAAGTCCACTGGGCCAAGAAGTGCCCATTTTCAGTGGAGGCCCGGGGAGAAAAGCTCCATGTACAATAGTAGTATGATAAGGGTTACAAAACAATGAGAAAGGTTACATAATTTTGGAGATGAGATACAGTAGTATGGTTCATACATTCAGTGGAATTACATACATTCAAATGAAAAATGGTAATATTCATTGTGAGACAGTATATAACAAAAACTAAAAATTATTTATTTTTTTTTTTTCCGGATTTTTACAATATTTACAAATATGGAGTTTATTTAAGTCTGATAGTTCAGGTTCTTGGAGAAATTAGATGAAGCTTGAGAGTATAGGAGAAATTAGATTAAGCTAAGATTAAGCTAGATAGTATAGTAAAGCAGTAGTATGGAGAGTTTAGTGGGGGGAGTTATGTAGGGTGAAAGCAGGAGCATTTCCATTTGGAAGAGAGATATTGGAAGAGTTGGTTTTTGAAGGATTCAATGTTAGGTATTGTCCTAAGTGAGGGAGGGAGGGAGTTACATTTTTTACCTAGAGAGAAGGAGAGTAGAAGCTGGCCAGCGGGATGTTTTGGTTTGTGAATGGCGATTAGGTTTTGGTGTTCAGACCTCAGAGATCTATTTGGGGTGTAAGGGGGAAGAATGTTTTTTAAGGCTGGGCATTTATCAGGGGAGAATATTAATTTGTGAGCGTTGGTTAGTTGTAGATAGTCTAGGTGGTTAGGTAGTTCTAACCAATTCAGAGATTGAAGGCAGAGGCAGTGGTGAGTTGAAGTTTTGGATTTAGTGGCAAATTTGGATATTTTATTATAACAAGCTTCAAGTTTAGAGGTGTTGGAAGCGGACAAATTGGTTAATAGTGGGGCACCATATAGAAGAGAAGGTAGGAGGTAGGAGATTGCCAGGGTAAGCCCAGAGGGGTTGGAGAGAAATTGATTGTTTCTATATAGCATACCTAGTTTTTCGTGAGTTTTCTTTGTTTTGTTGTATGTGAAGATCGAATTTAAGGTGTTCGTCTATGGTAATGCCAAGGAGTTTTGCAGAGGAGACTATTTCTATAGTAGTGGAGGATTGGCTAATGACATTGAAAGTGTTTTTGTCAAAGGAGGAAACCTTGGAGGGGAGGAATATTAGAATTTTAGATTTAATGGAGTTGAGGGAAAGGTGATTTTGGTGCATCCAGTTCTCAGTAGTGGAAAAAGCTATTTGGGTTTTGGTCAGTAGTTCAGAAATGTTGGGGGTGGCACAAACCAAGGTAGAGTCATCAGCGTATTGGATGACTGTAGTGTCAGGGATGATGGTGTGAAGGTCATTTATAAAGATGTTGAAGAGCATGGGTCCAAGGATGGACCCTTGAGGAATGCCGGTAGGTGTAGGCAAGAAGGAAGAGGAAGAGTTCTTCCATTTGACAGCTTGAGACCTGTTGGATAGGTAGCTGGAGAACCAGGAAAGAGTATTAGGGGAGAGATTAAGGTTGGTGAGATGATGGAGAAGGTGAGTATGGGAGATGGTGTCGAAGGCTTTAGAAAGATCTAGTAGTATAGTGGATATGATGAGTCCAGAGTCCCGGGCTTGATTGATAGTGTCTAGGAAAGATAGTAGGGCAGTTATGGTACTATGGCCGGGGCGGAAGCCATGCTGGGTGGGTGTTAGAAGATTATTCTGATTTAGATAAGGCCAAAGCTGGTGGTGGACACATTTTTCTAGAATTTTAGAAATTGGTGAGAGTAGGGCAATGGGGTGGAAGTTAGAAATAGAGGTGTTTTTGCCTCCTTTGTGGAGAGGAAGAATGTAGGCTGAACGCCAGAGTTTGGGCACATATGATTCAGTTAAGGATCTGTTAATCAGAATGCTGATTGGGAGAGCAATTCCTTCGGCTGCACATTTGAGGAAGGAGGAGGGTATGTTGTCTGGGGCATTAGCGCATGGCCTTAGCTTGTATAGAAGTTTTTTTATAAGATTGGTGGGTACAGGTTTGAGGTGGAATTTAAGTGGATTGTTATTTAGGTAGTTGGGTGTAGTGTGGAGGTAGTTGGGTGGGTTATTATTTGGGACTGTTTTAGTTAGGTTAGCTATGGATTCAATAAAGAAGGTGTTGAAATGGGAGCTTAGTTCACTGTCAGTTAAGCTAGGATCAGGGCAGGGGTTATTTCTAGATCCAGGATGGAGAAGGGAGTTGATAGAATTCCAGAATTGCTTAGGGTTCTTGTTGTTGTTGGACTGAAGTTTATTATAGTAATTTTTCTTGTCTTTGGTACTAAGTTTTTTTACTTGGTTGCGAAGTTGAGTATATAGATACTAGATCTTTTCTCACTAACATAACAAACAGATGCATCTCCGCGACTGTCGGACCCTCATTAGTTAAATCTGACAACAAATCAGTTGCCTTCGAACTGGCACTTACACCAGAACTCACAAAGGATGAAGTCAGACTAAAAAACATCACTAAAGCAATCTATACCCTCCTTGGAGAAGGTATGAATGTGTTTCAAGCCCCATCCCTAGCTGAAAGTGGTAACTACACCAAAGCTTACACTAAAGCCCTGTATAAATCATTTGCATAGAAATATATAGACTTGGCTGTACCAGAAAGAATCAAAGCCAGAGCCCCAAGTAAAAACAAGCCACCATGGTGGCCATCCAGCATCAACAAACTTTACAACTAATGCAAAACATTGCTGTCCAACAAAACCAAGGCAAGGTCTCAACAATGAAATAGCACCCTACTCAGCCTCAACAGGCAAATGAGACAACATGTCAAATCCTATAAGGGTAACTTTAAGAAAAACTTAGCAATCACAGCCAAGGATAGCCATAAGGCCTTTTACAGCTATGTACAAAGCCTTAAAGGTAGGACGCAAGCATATGCCAAACTAGTGACTAACAGTATCACACACACATTGATCCCACAGAGAGAGCAAAACTGCTAGAGGACAGATTTGGCTAAAATTTCACTCCCTTATCCCCTTCAAACGTATCACAAACCTTGCCCCAAATGTCTACCCACTCTACATATCCAAAGAGCAGGTCACTAAAGCCTTGTCTAAGGCAAAAATGCCAGACAGCATCCCAGGTTGTCTTCTAAACAAACTAAAACATGAACTAGCATCACCATTAAGTACCCTATTCAATCACAGCCTAACCACAGGCTTTGTTCCTGAGTAATGGAGAACAGCAGCAGTTATTCCTCTACATAAAGTGGCTTAGCAACAGAGCCAGGGAATTATAGACCCATAAGTTACCTCATACTACAGCAATAAGAATAAAATATATACATGTACATAAAAATAATCTATATAAAACATTAATGTATATGTGGCTACCCATGTAAAAAGGTGTATGTGATATAAATATGTGAATTTTAAAACATTGATGTATACACACATTTTTATTTAAATAATGGCCTGGCTTTTAAAATGGGCTTGAGTGGCAAATGTCCATTCAGATCCATTTTGCCATCTGCCTTGAATCTAATGACCCATTTTATTTCTTGAGCTTCTGTATAATTGGACAGATCTCCCTTGCGTTCACTGTCCTTCATCTTTCCTATGACCGTAAAACTGAACTGATGCTCAGAGGAGCTATTAGCTACGTGTTTAGTAAGTGCATTATTCACATTGTGGTGGTAATACTGTAAAGATATCCTCTAATACGATCTTTCAGTTTTCTGTTGGTCTTTCCAACATAGAAGACATGGCAAACTTTGCACTGAGCTAAATATACTATATTAATGCTGTTACAATCTGCATGCACATAAAATTTAAACTGCTTAGTAGTAACTGGGTGGACAAAATGTCCACTATTATTAATATATGAACAGTAACTGCAAGCTTTACAAGGTTTTATACAAAGTTCACTAACACCTATCTTATTAGTTTTCTGGTCATAGTTCCTACTATCACATAACATTCTCTTAATATTTTTCTTGTTCTTGTATCTGAAATTTGGCTGCATACCTACTATGTTGCTAATCCTACTATCTGTTGTAAGAATATGCCAGTGTCTGCTGATAATCCCTCTAATATATTTATTATCATTGCTGTAATAAATGGAGTACTTCAAATGCTGTTTCTCTGATTTGGTGGACTTGTAGTTTTTAAAGTTTTATATAAGACACACTTAGAAAAAAATGCTGTTTAATGTCTGATGAAGCAGGGATTTTACTCGTGAAAGCACTAACCTACTTGTTTTTATTTTAATAAAGACCAGCTGTATTTCAAACTCCGTACTGGATTTTATTCAGCAAACTTGTGAACAACTTGTAAATTTAAAGAAACATTGTATCTAAAAACATACTTAAGGAAAAAAAGTAATGTATTCATGCAGTGAAACTCGATGAAGCAATAAATGTATCAAAATTCTACCACTCAATGCTCTATGCATTGTTTAGTTAGGAAAAAGACTTTTGAACAACACAAAATCATTTCACATGTGCTAACAAAACGCATTTTATATTAATAGAATTGCTAAACCCAGGAGATTTATCTGTACTTAATCTTATTGGCCAACTGGACTCATGGCATTCTAGTAGGACATTATAGTTCTCAACAAATTCATCCATGCTCACTGAGTCCAGTATAAAGAACTGAAATTTTCTGAAATTCAGACAAGTGAGGGAATGCTTAGCCAGAGCATTGCCACTGTCCTTTTTCCTTAATTGCTAAACTGTGTCCATACACTCTCCTAGCTAGCTTCCTCACAGTTTTTCCTACACAGAATCCAGAGTAGGAATCACAGGTGACCATGTAGACCACTCCCTGTGGACCTTATGTTTGAAAATATAGCAGGATTTTCCATTTTGTTAGTGCCATTAAACCTGTCTAATCAACAGAATAAGAAAACATGAATTTTAATCCAAAAAAGTGAGATTGAAAAGTTAAATACTGACTCATACTTGAACCAAACTGTTAAATGACTGACCTCTCAAAGGGTAGACAGACTTTGGCAAGAGTTGAATAAATCCACAGCACATGAACTCGAACCAAATAACAAACTGCCAGTGAAAGGAGAAAACAGACACCACAACCTTCTTAGCGCTTTCGTTCGTTTTAATAAAAATGACCTTCGTCAGAAACACACCCATATTGACTAATTACATTTAAATACCATATTCAATTAATCACATGACAAGTTTCAACCAATGAATAAATCAAACATAAATATGCATCATAATATTAAATGTAAAATGTAAAAACGTAATTAAAGCCTTTGTGCTTGTAAACAACATGTGATATTGATCATATAATTTAATCCAGGAAGCTGGTCAGCCTTTAACAAAATCTGCCACATAGTTTCACGGCATTCTAACTGAATTTTAAAATCTCCACTCAGTACATTATTGTTAACCCTTTCCAGTACAAAAAATGAAAACTTTTTAAAGCTGAGGCACACAACAGAGTGTCTAGCTAATGCATTGGACATGTCCTTTTTTTGAATGGCCAAAGTGTGTTCATATGTATGTTTGTTGAGAGCTCTAATAGTTTTCCCCGACATAAAAATGTTCACAGGAGTTGCAGAAAGCTGAATACACAACATTAGTGGTATTGCAAGTATAGTGGCCTTTACCTGCCACTACTTTATTCATATGCTTGAATATTACTGCAGATGTCTCCATATTATATTTACACTGTTTACATGTCCTACAGGGGTAAGTACCAAAATTGGAATCACAAATAGACCTAGTGTGTCTAGAACCCCTTTCCAAAATCGTTTTGATATTAACAATCTTCTTGTAGGTGAAAATAGACTTGTCACCTAAAATTTTGGATAATTCAGAGTTACCTAACACCACCTTCCAATTATCTAAAATAATGTTCTTAATGAACATCATTTCTTTGGTGATGGGAATGGGAAAAACCAAAGAATAATGGTCTACAGTTTTTGTCAAAACAGCAGTACAATAATGAAGACTATCTCATGTGTACTTCAAAACTGGACAAGCTTTGTGTACCCTCAGCTCAATAACCTCAGTTATAATGTTTTCTAAACAAGAGAATTCATATCCCCTGTGTATAAAAAAAACACACAGCTTGCATACTTCATCCAAAAAAGTGTCATTGTTGCTTGTCAAATGACTTAACCTGATGAATTGTCCTTTAACAACCCCTCTCTTTATATAACCAGGGTGTAGACTATCATGATATAAGTACTGATTGACAAAAGTGGATTTTCAAAAAGTGCTACTTTCAAAATTCAAATCTTTTTGATTGAAAGTCAGATGTAAATCTAAAACATCAATACTGTCACCAAAGCTACCCACAGTGATTCTTAAAAATTCAGCAGTACAATTTAAATCCTGAACAAAAAATGAAAATGTGTCTTGATCTCCCTTTCATAAAAATATCAGGTCGTCTATATAATGCCTATAAAATAAAATATTTTTGGCTAAGGGATGTGTGATGAGAAATTTCATCTCCCACATTGCCATCACCAAATTTGCAAAAGTGGGTGCTACCCGGGACCCCATTGCAGCACCCAATATTTGTTGGAACAGTTCTCCCTCAAATCTAAAAAATGTATTTTCTAACACAAGTTTCATCAATGTACAGATGGTGTTAACAAGATTGTTGTCCAAACCGGTGTACTGACTTAAATATTCTCTAATATACTCTATACCTATATCCAGGTCTATACAAGTATAGAGAGAAACAACATCTAAAGATGCAAATTTAAAAGTCAAGTCAGAACTACCAATGTGACTCAACAATTCCAAAAGGTGCCATGAATCCCGGAGATAATATTTGGAATTCTGTACTATGGGGTTCAACAATTTGTCCAGCCAAATGGAGATGGATTCCATTTTAGAAAAACTAGCAGGTCTAAAAGGAGGGCAATCCCTATTCTTATGCACCTTTGGGATACCAAATAGTGTCGCCAGTCTAGGATGTTCTACTAACAAAAAATTATAAACTGAAAAATCAAAATTACCCTGGCTGAACAAATTAAATAAACAAGTATCCAATATAAGAAAACTTTGTGTGATGAAATCCACAGTCACTTTCTTATAACAAGTGACATCTTCTAGCAAAGTATTTATTGCTGAATGATAATCAACAGACTTCATCAAAACAACTGAACCACCTTTATCAGCTTTCTTTATGCGCCAGTCTCTGTTGGCAGCCAGATTCTCCAAAGCCAATAGTTCACCTGGAGGAAGATTCAATGTATTGTTGTGGCCAACTTTTAATTTCCTAAATTCCTGCTCTCACAGATTACCAAAACTAATAAAGTGGAATTTAACACAGGGTTGTAAACACCTTTTTCTTTACAACAGTCATGTGGGACAGATCCAGCAACTCCATTAAAAATGTACTTTAAATTAAGCTTTCTCAAGTACAATTTTAAATCAACAATCAATCTTGGTAAATTTACTGTGTTTGATGGAATGAAAGAGAAACCTTTCTTTAGTACAGAAACCATATCATCTGACAAAGGTTCACCAGTCAAATTATGCACATTTATTAAAAAGTCTAATTCTTCTTGCGACCCTTGCCTTTCCCTTTGTTTCTCGTTTGAACTTTGCTGGACCACTTTGGAGTCCTTTTGTTGCCAGTACTGTCCATCAAAAAAGGACCAGCATTGTTAACTACTGCAACAGACTGGGCAGACGAGGTAACACTGTCTTTTTGAACACCCCCACTAATAACTTGCCTGGACACAGTTGTTAAAGTGGTCACTGAGGGATTGTCGCCGGAGGATGTACCTGAGTTATTCAAGTGAACCACATTGTCCTTATCATTAACCAGATTGCCCTTAGTCACTTTAGAAAATTTAACCAAATATACTGACTTAGCGGCATAAGCTGCAAGGTCTCTCTTAAGTTCTCCTTGTTTGCGTGCAATAACCGAAGCCCTATGTCTCTCTGTTTTGGCTGCGATACCAAAATACAAAGAAGAAAGAGACCCAAAAGTCACAGAAACTCTAACTTTGTTGTCCAAAGATTCCATTTGGCCTCTTAATGTGACCAGTTCGGCCTTATAATGCTTCACCAACATTTTCATATAATTGAGACCAGTGTTGTTAAATAATTCCACCAACTGTGTATATAGACTGTTGCCCTGTGTGACACAGTTGGTGAATTTGAAAATTCTAAGGCCAAAAGGAACACATTTCAACCTTATGGTCTTTTCCAAATAAAATACCTCAAGCTGCTTCGAAACAATTTTAATACATAGTCTTTCCAGCCGGAAAATGTAATTTTTACATACAGTGTAATTCTCCGGACTGGAAGGAACAGCAGGTTCACTTACATGACTTGAAGGAGCTCCACTTACCACATTGTAAAAAGGAATCTGATGTTGTAAATCTTTATTCACTCCTTACTGATAAGACTTTGGTTCTATCCTCGGAACTGACACGGCCGTTTCCAAGCTCGCGTCAGCCAAAAACTCTCAGCTATGACCTACCCATAATGCCCCTCTCATAGTCTCTCCAGATCTCATTTGTCGCATTCCTTGTCAGACATGCCAACCCTTCTCTGTCAAAGCTAAGTGAAAATTTTCTGTATTTTTGTGTAGTTTCTCTCAAAACTTTGCCCTTTTTAGTCAGTCTCACTAATTTCTACTCTCGCCTGTAAACTGCTTCTTCTTTCTTTCTCTTTCACTTGTTGTTTTCTTTTCTGGTAGTTTTTTTTCAGTATACTATGTCAGAAAAAGCTAAATTGGGATTTAAACTGTGCAAAAAGTGTGGGCAAAAGAAGCCTGACTCAGACGGTCACACTTGGTGAATTTATTGTTTGGGCATGGACCATATAAATGCTTCATGTAACATCTGCTCTAGTTTTAGTAATCGCACTCTAGCAGAGCGCACAAACAAACTAATCTTGAAAGGTTTAGTCAAAATGCCTTTTTCAGAGGCTCTCTCTGGGTTGGAAGTCTCACCACCTTCTAAAACCAAAAAACACAAGGAGAAATGGAGTCACTAGGTTCCTACATCCATGACCGTTATGGAACCGAGTCAGCACCAATCTTCTCCGGCGCCCTCGGAGCAGACAACTTTGGCACCAAGCCCTGTGTCTTCTCCCTTTGTGCTGTCTCTGATGTTGACTCCTATCATGGTTCCAGCTTTGGCACCATCATCTTCGGTGCTGTCCTTGGTCCTGACACCGGCTTTGACGACCATACCCACTTCGGCACCATCCCGGCCACTGTGCCAATAGCTTATTTGGCTCCACAGACTATGACCTCGGTTCCTAAGGTTGAACATCTCCCAAGAACCAGATACTGTCCAACTTATGACCCTTTTTCAGGGCACCAGTTTAGCCCCTTTCTTGAAAGACCTGACTCTCCTTCAGCAGCCTCCTATAGATCCACCAGGAGCCTTTCTGAACAAGATGTAGTGCGGGTTGTGGACCAGCTTTCAGCAGCTAGGGGATTGCCCACCCTGGCTAGACCTTCCTTTCCCTTTGGCATGGAACCATTCAGAGCATACTCACCTGTTTATCCTCCAGCCTCTTCCCAGGATCCGAATATCTTGGTACCGATGACCACCCCGGTGCATACTGTCTCGGCTCCGACTGTGGACTTTCTCCTGTCGGCACTGACCTCTCTTGCTGCATTGGCTCTGTTAGAGCTGGTACACTCTTGGAGCAGTGTTTGTGCTGTCAACACCATGGTACCTAGTCCAGTGCCTATTTTTTCAGTGGCACCATCTATGTCCATGGCTCTGACAGCTTCCAGTCCTCTCAGAGCTCCTCACCTAGAGGTGGGCTCCTCAGGGCAGGGTGTGACCCCGGTTCCGAAGTTGTCCTTCTCAGTTCCAAGCTCCCATCCCTCCTCAGGTGGGCCTGCTTTCCAGGTAATGGAGAGGGTCCTTGCCTCCACAGGCTCGCAGTCAGCACCAATAGCATCGACACCAGAACCCCCCTCTAGCATGCAGCTGTCCCAACCCCCACTTTAGGATCCCAGGCATGGGAGCTGCAAGACCTCCCTTTGAAGGGAACTCTTTCTCTGGAGTCCTCCTCAGAAGATCCCACTGGGGAGCCACCTCGGAAGAAATAGTGCAAGAGGAAGCACCTTGATTCCCTTGAGGAATCTATCACTGAAGATACCAATTGCGATGAGGGAGAAGGGTCCCCACGGTCTCCCCAAGAAGATGTCTCATTTGGAGACATTCTCGAAATCCTCAAGCAGAGGGGAGACTGGAAGTCCTCTAACCCTTTTTCAGAGGAATCAATGCTCTTGCAGGCCTTCCTTGCCCAGCCATCTACTTCCTGGGTGACCCCACCCACAGATGAGCTTGTAAAGCTGATTGTTCAGTGTGCCTGGAAGGCCCCGGACAACATAGAACCTGTCCCCCAGAGGCCAGACAAAATTTTATCCACCCTCGAAGACCAGCTCAACTGGTCCAAGCAGTTGATGGTTGATTCCATAGTCGTGGTGACGGCCACCAAGGGGGAACTGGCAAAAGATAGTTCCACTGTCCATCATCCGAACAGGGAGTCTCGGGCCAGGACAGACTGGGGAATCAGACCTATGCTTCAGCAACCTTTGCCATTCAGTCACTGAACTATCTGGCACACTTCACTTGCCTCCAAAGAGACCTAATTTCTGAAATGTCTACCTCTTTTGTGGGGGTACTGCCTGATGAGGTGCGTGACACTGTCACCTCACAGCTAGCTACCCTAGAATCTCAAACTCCTTGATGCATTTGATATCTCATACCACCGAGAGGGCAGCTCAAGCTGCCACATCAGGCACTGTCATGAGATGTCATGCTTGAATGTGTTTGTGTGATTTTGCAGACCCCTTTAAATTTTCCTTCATCAACACACCTGTCAAAGAATCTGCACTTTTTGGTCTCAAAGTATGAGACACACTAGCCCGAAGTGAGAAAGATGGAAAGACCTTGTCTGCTGTGGGCATACATTTTTCCACCGCCCCCCAGAGGTCCTACTCCAGGAACCAGAGGGGAGGGAAATTGTGGTTCAAGAAGTCCCAAGGATCTTTTCATGACACTCATGCTGAGCAATCCCCTCTGGGCAGAGGGGGCAACTCATCTGGAAGATGCCCCTTTCGGGGCAGAGGGGGTCCACATAACCACAGCGCTACAGATTCCTTCTCTGGCTGACCCTACCAGCGCTCCTGAGCAGCGTCCTGATTGCTTTCCTCTAGAAGCAGTCGGGGAAATTTTTCTCTGCACCTACCAGCCTGGCAACTTATTACTACCGATGTTTGGGTGCAGAGAATAATATCCAGAGGCTACCATATCCCATTCGATTTAACTCCCAGACCTGTCAAATGAATCCCTGATGTACCACCCAATCAGAGGGAGGTAGCAGCCTTAGAAATAGAAAAGCTGCTATGAAAAAGAGTCATCCAATCAGTCCCACCAGACCAGAGAGGATCCGGGTTTTAGTCGAGGATCTTTTTAGTGCCAAAAAAGATGGGGGACTGGGGACCAATGCTGGATCTCAGCCTATTGAACAAATTTATGAAACCTCAAAAATTCTGGATGGTCATGGCACAGTCCATTCTCCCTTTTCTAGGGAAGGAGAACTGGATGTGCTCTATAGCTCTCCAGGTTGCGTATTACCACATAAAGATTAATCAGCGCTCCCGGAGGTTTCTCCGCTTCTGGTTGGGAGCCAGTCACTACCAGTTCAGGGTACTGCCATTTGGTCTCTCAACAGCCCCCCCCCCGAGTGTTCACCAAATGTATTGCAGTTGTAGTAGCTCATCTTTGACTACAAGGATTTAGGTGTTTCCGTATCTAGACGATTAGCTCCTTACCACCTTGACCAAGAATCTTCTAATCCGCAGCCTCTCTTACACTCAAGGCCTCGCTCTCCGCTTGGAGATTATGATCAACAAGAACGAATCTCAAACATCCCCAATTTATTACAGCGATCTTCGACACAACATCCTGTCAAGCTTCCCTCCCTCCTCACAGGCTTTCAAAAATAAGACACCAGATCCAAGCCCTCTTTCCACAGACCTTTGTACCAGCACGATTTGTACTGCAACTCTTAGGCTCTATGGCAGCTGCCATTACCCTAGTACCACTGGCGAGGTTGCACATGAGAATATTACAGTGGCTACTTTCTTCACAATGGTCGATCTTAACCCACCCACTTGACCACATGATACGCCTTATAAACCTTTGCAAGAAAGAAATGCTATGGTGGATGAAGCCAAAATCAAGTCTTTGGTGTTGACCAGTCTGTCTCCCTCAGCGCAGGGCCATGGCGACCACGGACACTTCCCAGTTAGGGTGGGGGGCATTTCCAGGGAAAGATGGTCCAAGGCACCTGGTCTCCCATGGAGGCCAATTTGCACATAAATGTCCTGGAATTGAGGGCAGTTCTCTTAGCGTTGCAAGCGTTCCATACATACCTCCCTTCCAGGACCATTGCAATTCAATCGGACAACATGTCAGTCATCTGTTATATAAACAAACAAGGCAGAACCAGGTCTTACCCCCTGTGTCAGGAAGCCATGAGGATTTGGCACTGGGCGATAGCTTCCAACAGCTTTCTTATAGCAATGCACATTTCCGCGAGTTCCAACCTTATTGCGGACAATCTGAGCAGGAACATCCTGATGCCTCACAAGTGGTCCCTCAATCCTGTAATAGCAGATCGGATCTTCCGCTGCTGGGGCATGCCTTGCTGCGATCTGTTTGCTTCCCCTCTAAACAACAAATGCAGAAGCTACTTTGCCCTGATCCCCCCTCAGGGGGAATCACCGAGAGATGCTCTAACACATGATTGGCCCCCTGGGTCTACTGTATGCCTTTCCCCCATTTCCCCTCATCCCGAAATTTCTCCAGAAAGCTCAAAGGTTGGGAAGCAAAGGGATCCTCATTGCCTCTTATTGGCCCTGTCAAGTCTGGTTTCCTTTCCTATGGCCTCATCTGATTCACAGCCCGTGGATCCTGGATCAATCTCAATGTCTGCTATCTCACCCTCAGGGACTGATTCACCCCAGTCTCCACAGCCTCAAGCTCACAGCTTGATTCCTCCACTTCCGATGATTGCAAGGCTGCCTGATATTTCATCTCCCATCTGTGAGATTCTTCTGACTTCACACAAACTTTCCACCAGAAAATTTTATTCTAGTAAATGGGCAAGGTTCTCTACTTCGGCCAAAGATCAGAACATAGACTCATTCTCTATGCCTGTTCAAAAGATCCTACATTACCTAACTACTCTTCTACATGCAGGAGCCTCAGCATCGGCAATTACTGTGCATGTAGCAGCTATCACAAATTTTCTTAATGGATTTGATAATTCTTCTGTTATGTCACACCATCTGTGCAAAACCTTTTTGAAAGGAGTATTGCATGTTAAACCTCCTGTCAAGCCCCCATAGAACCTTGGGACTTGACTTTGGTACTTCAGTCATTAACAAGCCCTCCTTTCGAACCTTCCAATTCATGTGACATAAAATTTTTATCGTGGAGGACTCTGCTTCTAGTAGCACTTACCTCAATGAAAAGAGTATCTGAGTTACAGGCCTTGAGTGTCAAGAGACCTTACTTCAACTTCCACAGGGATAGAGTGTCCCTTCGTAATGACCCTTCCTTCTTGCCCAAGGTCATTTCTGGATTTTCAGTTAACCAATCTATTCACCTGCTGGTTTTCCTTCCCTCAGCATTCAAACAGGGGGGGGTATCTTTTGCAGACCCTTGATGTTCATAAGCAGCTTCGTTTTTATTTGGACAGGACTAAATCTTTCAGGAAAATGGATCAATTGTTTGTGGCCTTTGTGGGACCCGGATTGGGTAAACCTGTCTCCAAAGTGCCTCTATCCTCCTGACTTAGAAATGTCATTACCTTCATCTACCATCAGAATAAACTATCCTTACCTTCCAGAATAAAGGCTCATTCTACTAGATCGATGGCTACTTATGTGGCTTTTCATTTTTAGAGCCTCTATGGATGATATCTGCGCAGCAGCCACTTGGGCAAGACCTCGTACCTTTATCACTCATTACAAATTGGATTTGCCCTCCAGAGGGTGAGCATCTTTTGGTTCTATGGTGCTCAGGAATAGCCTTCCTTAGGGCCACCCAGGACTCTAGTAGCTGGGGACTCAGTCCTATCAGTAAGGAATGAAAAAAGATTTACAACATCCCACCCTCCTTCCCCCTGCCTGGACTCTTGGTGGCCTTTAGGAACTCCTGTTTAAGATATTTGCTCAGACAGAGCCTCCTACTGTCTCTCTCTTGCTACCTCTATAATATAGGAGCGGGCAAACTCAATATGAAGAGACTATGAGAAGGGTATTATGGGTAGGTCTTAGCTGAGAGTTTTTGGCTGGTGTGAGCTTGGAAACGGCTGTGTCGATTCCGAGGACGGAACTGAAATCCTATCAGTAATGAATGAATAAAGATCTACAACACAGATGAAACGTTATGGCAAGACATAATTTCTTTTTATCAATTTCTTGAAAAACACTCTGTAAAATACCATCCGAACTCAACATGTTTGAAATGACAGTTCTATTTTCAGAAGAAAAGTTGTTGTTCATCAACTCCATTGAAGACACCAACCCAGCGTTGCTTCCGATGCTGGCAACTGGCGTGACATCATCACGTTTGCTTCCTGAATGAAAAACTGAAACGTTCCTGCTCCCGAATTAATTGGCAAAAGCATCACGAATAGCCACAGCAATGATACCAGATATCTGCTCACTAAAATTCATGCCCGATTCTGGAACAGGATGGGTGCTAAGTTTAAGCAAAGTGTCTTGTGAAGAATCTTCTCCCGACATCACTCAAGCAGTACAAAAAATGTAAAAATCCACAGCACACGAACTCGAACCAAATAACAAACTGCCAGTGAAAGGAGAAAACAGACACCACAACCTTCTTAGCGCTTTCATTCATTTTAATAAAAATGACCTTCTTCAGAAACACACCCATAACAACTAATTACATTTAAATACCATATTCAATTAATCACATGACAAGTTTCAACCAATAAATACATCAAACTTATAAATATGTATCACAATATTAAATGTAAAAATGTAAAAACGTAAGCGCTAAGAAGAGTTAAATAACCCTTGATTTTGATTCTGAGACATGTCCAAGTTAAAGCTATCACACCACAGATAAATGTCCAGCAATACCCATGTCCAGCAATACCTTAGCCATTCTAATAGACTAAATGCTTTGCCCCTCTCTTCAATATCATACAGACTCCTGAGGGGTGATTTCAGCTTAGACTTCTATACTACAAATGACGCAGCACTCTTTGAACTCCTTCACTTAAAGACAACTAGTGGTAAAGCTAACACCTGCTCTACAGAGAGGGAGGGGTGTGTGTAAGAGGGAGGTAGGTCTGTGTGTGTGTGTGTGTAAGTAAGGGGGGGGGGTCATACTTCACAATTATCCAGATTTTTGCCTCATATTTTCGGTTTGTTTCTCATAAAATTGTGTTTTTTCTTGCAAATCACTAAGGATTGAAGTCAAAATATTGGCAGATATTTGGGTTTTAGGCTTCATATCCTCAGAAAATGCATACTAATACAAAACTTGTTCTTCTATCCACTTTCTATGGAGGTAGGGGTATGTATTTGTGTGTGTCATACCTTAGAACTGTAAAGATTTTCACAGAATGTCCAAATTTTTGCCTCATATTTTTGGTCTGTTCCTCATAAAAATTATTTTTTTGACAAATCACTGGGATGAGTTAAGGATTAAAGTTGCTAAATAATGACATTTGTTTGAGCTTCAGACTTCATCCTTTACAAAATGCATTCTAACACAAATCCTGTTATTGCAGCAACTTTCTAAATGGGTCCATAGTTTTGGGCCCTTTTCCCAACATTATAACAGGCTTTGTCCAGATTTCTTGTGCTAAGAGATTGAGAGGTAGTGTGTGTGGGTGTGTGTATGTATGTATAAGAGTGAGGTAGCATACCCCTCAGCTGTCCAGGTTTTTGCCCCATATTCCTGGTGGTGCTGTGGTAGCATTGTCACCTCACAGCAAGACGTTGTGCCGTTCGATTCTTAGCTAGAGCGTCTTCTGTGTGGAGACATGCCTGAATGGGCATACCTTTGTTGAACAGGATTTGTGTTAGAATGCATTTTCTAAAGGATGAAGTCTGAAGCTCAAACAAATGTCATTATTTAGCAACTTTAATCCTTAGCTCATCCCAGTGATTTGTCAAAAAAATAATTTTTATGAGGACCAGACCAGCAGCAACAGTTATCCCACTCCACAAAGGGGGAGCCACCACTGATCCCGGGAACTATAGACCTATTAGCCTGATGAGCCTGGTCTGCAAAGCCATGGAATGTATCATCATGGAACTCATAAACAAAGACATTGGTAACATCCAAACTCTGGATTCCACCCAGTTCAGGTTTGTGAAAGGCAGATCATGCCTCCTGAACCTGATCGACTTCTTTGAGGCAGTCATCAAAGCCGTAGATGAGGGTAAAGTGGTTCACACAGCCTATCTTGACCTCGCCAAGGCTTTCGACACCATCCCCCATTCTGGAATTATAGCTAAACTCAATAAACTAGGCATAAATCCCTACGTCACAAGATGGGTTGCCAACTGGCTCACTGACAGAACCCACACTGTAAAAGTTGCAGACTCCAAATCTGACCTCAAACCAGTGACAAGTGGAGTACCACAGGGTTCTGTCCTGGGACCGCTCCTGTTTGGTATCTACTTCTCTGAAGTACAGGCTAACACAGAAGGCCTCTGGCTAATGAAGTTCGCAGATGACTGCAAACTAGGAGCCATAGTCAAGTCCCCAAATGATGTGAACATCCTACAGAAGGGCCTCTCTGAGACAGATGCCTGGTGTCAGAGCCATGGCATCAAGCTCAATGCCAAAAAGTGCAATGTCATCCCCTTTGGTAAAAACTCTGTACCCATGAACTACTACATAGGCAGCAATCTACTTAACACCGACTGTGTGATAAGAGACCTTGGGACCCAGGTGGACAGTAGTCTCTCCTTTGATAGTCACATCGCCACAGTAGTCAGGAAGTCCTTCTACGTGGCACACCTCATCATAAAAGGGTTCTCATCCAGGAAAAAAGAGGTTATCGTTACCCTCTACTCATCACTCATTAGACCCATTATAGAGTACAACACCTCTTTTGGAATGTACCTCACAAGACATCTGCAGCAGCTGGAAAGGCCACAGAAGTACCTCACAAAGAGGATTACTGGACTCAAACAAATGCTGCCCTACACTGACCACCTCAAAAAACTCCAGCTTTACTCCATAGCATATCGCCTACTCAGAGGTGATCTCTGTCTAACATATAAAGCTATGTCAAACCCAGAGCTGTTGGACATGCTACACCTAAAGAAATCCCAATCCCTCCGAGCTACATGCTCTGGGGAGCTAAACCTTGTCACCACAATAAACAGGACATGCTGGAGGGATAGATTCCTATCCCAGTGACTTCCCATACCCTGGAACAGGCTACCCATCTATGTCAAGCAAAGTTCTTCATTAGCACTCTTCAAGAAAAATCTTGATGAGTGGATGGGAAATAGGATAGGAAATACACCCCGGGCATCACTTCTGTGTCTCTGCTCATTAGTGGCACAGGAAAATAACTTTCTTGGGTGGCGTAAGACAGGGAACCTTGTTGGCTAGGCTTGCGTAGGCCCTTGGGCCAATAGCCTAGTACCTACCTATGAACCTATGAACCTAAAAGGATTGAAGTTGCTAAGTAATAACAGACATTTGAGTTTTAGACGTCATAAAAAAATGTTACTGCAGTGGTGGTGCCGCGGTAGCGTTGTCTCCTCACAGCAAGACGTTGTGCCGTTCGATTCTCAGCTAGAGCGTCTTCTGTGTGGAGACATGCGTGAATGGGCGTACCTTCATTGAAGGTTGTGCATCAGGGCTGGCAAACTTGGCATGTAAAAAATCTACTGCCAATCATTAGCGGACCGGAGTTCTGCTGTGGTGACCCCTAAACGGGAAAAGCCGAAAGACACAAACAAACAAACAATCTTTTAGAAAAATGCATACTAACAAATTCTGTTATTTTTAGCAATTTTCTAAGTTCATGAAGACAATATTTATAATCTGTCCCTGTTTGTTTATTTTAGGCTTTGTCCAGATTTCTTGCATTAAGATGAGGGAGGTGTGTATAAGAGAGAGTGAAATGCCCTAGTTAGAGTTAGCAGGTGGAATTTATTTTCAAGTGCATTTTTAAGGAATTGTGAGCTTCAAGGGAAGAAAAATTTACTGCTGCTCATGCTAAGTTTGCTTAAAATGTACAACTGTTTTGTTCAG
>NC_056747.1:111456880-111471880 GCF_019279795.1 Protopterus annectens
AGTTCAAATTCAACCTGCTGCAAGTACAGTTGTCTCACCACAAGGATACAAAAAGCAAAGTCCACTTTAATCCAACACGAAGAAATTTATTCCAAAAAATCCACAACACATTTTTTGGAATAAATTTCTTCGTGTTGGATTAAAGTGGACTTTGCTTTTTGTATCCTTGTGGTGAGACAACTGTACTTGCAGCAGGTTGAATTTGAACTTTTTACAGCTTGGCAGCGACAATCCAGAAGAAGTCATTTCCGCATTTTAATTCAGATGTATTTGAGAAAAGAGAGGTGTTACACCTAGGTATTTTGTGTGAACAAAAAATAGATTTACCTGAGAAATATGTTTTAGATCATGATTTTTTAACAATCTAAGGTAAACCATTACTTCATTGTTCTCTCTGTTCAAGTATTCTCATAATATTTCTTTGTGACTTAATGCATGTTTCCAAATTCCTGCATTGTTGGCCTCTAGTCATTCAGCTACCAGAGTCCTGTGAGCATTGACAACTCTCTTATTGAATAATGTTTGCTGACATCCATGTCACATTCTTAGATATTCACCAGTCTCACAGCTATTCTAATTCAAAAAAAGTTCCTGCAGCAACCAAATGCCACACATGCATTGTTGTTGGCATTGACACAGCACCTGTTACAAATGCAGGTATTCAGAAGGTACTCTGGTACACTCAGTATCCTACAGACTGCAAAGAGGTGACTCTAGCATACAAGGCATCCTCCAACCCACTACTGATGGATTTACTGCACATCAGCAAGTCAAATGCCATCAGAAATACGTGGTCTAGGGATGTAAACTTCTTCAACATCAACAGAATGGTTTAGAGAGGCAAGTATATTTCCCAGAGGATACCACTGCTGTGGAACAGAGTCCCTATCCACATAAAACAAAGCCCATCCCTGTTCATTTTCAAGCACAACTTAGATCTGTAAATGGGAAACAGAAAATTCACCCCAGGACTAATAGACAGAGGCAGATCCTAAATGCTTTATCCCATTCATGGGTCCCCTCAAATTCTTATTAATTATATAATTATTAGCCATGAGATGGGTAAAGCCAGTCTATAACCAAATGGGATAGGTTATTTCGAGCCCAAAAAGAGAAATTGGCTAAACTTAAAATGTCATGCAAGGGCAGCTAGCCTGGCACTTAGCTATGAACCTATGAAGGCTGATTGAAAAGGCGAGAATGAAGCACGTCACGGGACATATATCATCTTTGTGCATTTCATCAAACATATGTACATATTTATGAACTAAAAGAATCCATTCGTTTTCTGTTATCACATAATAACTTTCAAAGCAACCAAAACTGCCAGTGGCACATCTTCTCCTGACTATTGTCATTCCCTTTTCCTTTTTAATATATATCACATTTTCTGGCATATATTTTGTACCACAAGTTTTGTAATATACTATAAATATCATAAATGAAGTATGAGTTTCATCTGCCACAACAAATGTATTCAAATATAATGTTTAATGTACTTGTACATTTACTTTTTTCTTGTCAGACTGTCATAGTTTAAATCCCCATCAACTCATATTCTCATAATCTTCCCTACTTCCTCCCTAATAATTACCAAAACTTCACGACATAATCCATCATAAAATGTTCCCCTTCTCTAATATATTTTCACAAGTACATTATTGATAGTCAAACACATTTACAGTAATAAACAAAATAGTACTGCATGTATATCAAAACATATGATCAAAAATGCTGATCTGATAAACTACACCAATCTCAGAAGGAAGCAAATCATATCCTTTTGTGATCAGTAACAAAAGTAATCAACAATAAATAAATAAAATAAAAACAGCAGACCACTAACATGTGGATACACTCTTGTCTACATAATGGTACTGTTAGTGACCAAAGTGCAGGCTTGCGGTTAGAGGCAGAGTTAGGCTTAGCATACATGTAAACTTAGGTAGAGGGCTATGTCCCTCTGTACTGCCTTATTCGTGTATGACCCATAAACAAAACTCTAACCCAAACCCTACACATTCGGTTACTAAACACTCTTTCCCTAACAGTGCCACTAAACAAGACAGAGACACGCTTCACACAAGCACAACACTAAAGCAATCCCCTTCCCTGGTTCTTACTCTGATCCTAAGCCTAACCATTGAACACACACGCACACGCACACACACACACACACACACACACACACACACACACACACACACACACACACACACACACACACACACACACACACACACACACACACACACACACACACACCATTCAGTGTCACATCATTCAGTTTCTTCTGCACTCAACAAATCCTGCATTCAACTACTTCTGACACTAGGAATGGCATTCAACAAGTACAACACGTGATTAATACTACAGTTACTATGTTCACAACTAGTCCTTAAATGTAATATTTAATTTCTGTTGTTAATAGTTACAATTACTACAGGTGCCAAGTTTTTATGGATTTAATATAGGCAACTTCTACTTTATTTTTTCTTTATTTACTTTAACCAGTTCTGCCCCCAGGCCCAGCCTAGCAGCATGATGGTCTAGCATTCTCTCACATTATCAGTAACCTGCGGACAATTCACGTTCTGCATACCAGTATGTTCAGCCTTAGAAAGAGAACTGACTGGTGGTCATCTGTTCTCCTTCATGTTGGGGGAACAGGGAGAATACATTCTATCTTTTCACATGTAGAGAATTAGGTCTGGCAAGTCCAGGAATCTAATTGTCTAACACACTTGTGATAGCACAAGCCTCTGACTTGTGATGGCACAAGTTTGAATCTTGGCTCTGATTTGTGATAGCACAAGTTTGAATCTTGGCTCTGACTTGTGATGGCACAAGTATGAATCCTGGCTCTGCCTTGCGATGGCACAAGTTTGAATACTGGCTCTGATTTGTGATAGCACAAGTATGAATCCTGGCTCTGACTTGTGATAGCACAAGTTTGTATCCTGGCCCTGACTTGTAATAGCACAAGTATGAATCCTGGATCTGACTTGTGATGGCACAAGTATGAATCCTGGCTCTGACTTGCGACAGCACAAGTTGGAATCCTAGGTCTGACTTGTGATAGCACAAGTTTGAATCCTGGCTCTGACTTGTGATAGCACAAGTTTGAATCCTGGTTCTGACTTGTAATAGCACAAGTATGAATCCTGGCTCTGACTTGTGATAGCACAAGTATGAATCCTGCCTCTGACTTGTGATAGCACAAGTATGAATCCTGCCTCTGACTTGTGATAGCACAAGTATGAATCCTGGCTCTGACTTGTGATGGCACAAGTATGAATCCTGCCTCTGACTTGTGATGGCACAAGTATGAATCCTGGCTCTGACTTGTGATAGCACAAGTATGAATCCTGGATCTGACTTGTGATGGCACAAGTATGAATCTTGACTCTGATGTGTGATAGCACAAGTATGAATCCTGGCTCGTACCTGTGATGGCACAAGAATGAATCCTGGCTCTGACTTGTGATGGCACCAGTATGAATCCTGGCTCTGACTTGTGATAGCATAAATTTGAATCCTGGCTCTGATGTCTAACCATCATGGTGGAGTAGAAATATTAAGACAGAACTGGAGAAAAAGCTGGTGGTCAGAATTGTGATGTTTTCTGATTCAATTTCATCTCCTTCTCATAGCAGGGGGGATCAGGGGAACATAGCGAGCACAGAGGCAGAAAAGGGAAAAACAACAGTTCAACAGACAGAAGTGCCAACAAAAGAAATTCATTTTCCATACTTTTTCATATATTTTCTTTGCACAATCAAATATTTACGTACCTTCCTTTAGTTCTTGAGGAAATAATACTCATCGAATTACATCAGCCATCTTTTTGAATGCATCCTTATTACTCAGTTTATATAAACATTTCCCTTGATACAATCTGGTCTAGAACCCCCATATTAAATGTAATATGTCTCTAGTAAGTCTTTCCTCCATGTATCCTAAACTTGTAACTACAGTACTGATCCACAGTACCACAAATATCTTGAAAGTATAAATGATGTTTATAGTTTCAGTTTTCTTACTCTCTCCATTTTAAGACTTTTTACTTCCTCTTCTTTATAATGTCAATACTCTCCCTCCACCACATATAGCATAAAATCTGTGCTTCAAATACATAATCTTATCATCACTTTTCTAAAGGATACTCCTCAATTTAATGTCTGATGATACAAACAAACTCACACGTATCCATCTTTATTATTGCTTTTGTTGATAATATGCAATTGATTATTTCATTAACTTTACAGTTGAACAAATATAGTACAATCAGAGAAAACTAATGTATTTATACTGTGCGTAATTCTTTTCCCATAACATTTATCCTTTCATCTACTTTTCATTGTGAAACTTTTGTAATAATGTTGTGCTTAAGCTGTACCATGAAATGTCTTTATCTTTATTAAATCATGATAGTCAACTTATTTTAAACAGTTCCTATAATTTTAACATGATTGCATAATAGTTGTTTGCTTTTTCTTTTACCAGGAGAATACTTAATTGTATTTTATGTTGTAAAATATTGATTTTTGCTTCATCAGATGCCTTTTGTTGAAGCATACTTTCATAGCCCTATACATCTTGTATTTTTTCATAATCAAAGGCATTCCTAACTGATACTAAGCTATGACTCTTTCGTTTTCCTATTTTTAATATTTTTTGGATCTTCTTACATTATTTCAGTATAATTTTTGAAACCTCTCTAAAATCAGTTTAACAACTCATGACAATTAAATGCAGTTTGTCCGTCTAGTCCGCCTAATTTGTGTAACTCGCTGCTGGACCTCCAAGTTGTTTTCTCCTTCCCACATCAGACATTCCATGCCACTTTGAATACGTCTGTCTGATGCCTTCTACTAGCCATTCTGACAGTTTGTCCCATGGATTCACCAACAAATGCCTCCTTAGATCAAAGGTAGAACTAGTTACCCCTCTGTAGCCAGTGTCTAAAGTCTTTAGTCTTTTCCTGCAAAGTTTCCTTTATTTAAGCTTATCTACCCATATTGTGTGTCCCACCTCTTCCATCTGTCTTCAAGGAATATAGTCTGAATGCCCTTCTGTCTTTCCGCACACCTTCTTTGCTTCTTGCTTCCTATCGTCCTTGTGATCTTCTGAACTCTTCATGGCAATATTATTATATTATCTTAATACAAAACAATACTATTCAACAACTTAAATAAAATAAAATAAAATATAATAGTGTCACTGACTTCCAAAATCGCAGTGTTTTTTCTCCCTGGCACCTCTGCAAAAGTCTTCCAGGGAGGATTCATTACTTTTATGCAGTTTTCAGATCTGCACAAAAAAAAAAAAAAGCAGTGCCGAATGAGGGTTACACAGAGCAGTGTGATAGCTTTTTCTTCTGAGGAAAGATCTCAGCATTTTCATGGTGCTGGCTGCTGTACATTTTTTTTATCTTTGGGCCTGGCAATTCAGTTGTGCTATTGTTACCACTCCTAGACATTTCCACTGTCAGTCATCCAGAGACATACCTCCCCAAATGCCCTCTTCCTCCTGGTTATTGTGCCAAAAGTGCAGCACCCTGCACTTATTTGCACTAATTCTTACCTGTCACCTTCGTGTTCGATATGACAGTCTGTTCAGCTATCTTGCAGGACTTGTTTTTCATCCATAACACTTCCTCTTATTTTCATATCACCCACAAATATCCTCAGCCTGATTTCAGTGCTCAACATCATGTTTGAAGCAAATACAGTGAAAGCCTTCGAAGTCAAGGAGCTATGACGGCTTTTGGAATTTGTATCCATATAGGCTTTTTGCATATCTATCCATTTCTCCCTTGCATTTACTTATTTAATTTTGAGTCACTCATTTTATTTTTCGGTTCTGTGTCCACTTATTATGCCCTAAAATGGCGTGGTTAGATCTGGACTTGAAGATACTTGTGTCCATTTTGGAGGCGGACGAGAAGATGTTGCTTTTGTTTAGTAGGAGGAGATCGGGGTGCTGTGCTATTTATTTTGGGGGAACCACCTGTGCACTTCACATTTTTTCTGTAATAAAATGCACTGCACTATGGATTTATTACTTGTCATTTCAGTCACATTTACGTAATTAAGCGTGCTGCAGTATTTACTTAGGAGGAGATACTTTCTTTATGTAACTGAAGTTGAGTTTGCATCCTAAACTCTGTCAAAAAACAGTGCTCACTGTTATTTCAGTCATGTGCTTCAGTACTTCATTAGGTATCATCTCTTTCCAGCTTATTCAGCCTTAAAGCATCTTTCCTCTGGACTCTTTAGCACCCTGATGTTTCTTCCCTTGTGTGTCCTGTAGAACTGCAGACATTACTCAGACTGTGGCCAGATCAAGCTCTCCAAAGTGGAAAAATTACACCTTTGCTTCCGGAGTCCATCTCCTGAGGTGACATTGCTGTATTCTGTTCACTGATTCCAGGGCCCTGTAATTCTGCTTATGGTGTCCCAGTCCAAGCATAATCGATAACACTTAATCCTTCTTCCTTAGTCCTTTTTCATTTCTGTAACCACAAGTTCCTCACCACTTGATAAAACACACAGGGTTTTTTGTAGCCAAAATGCAATATTTTGCATGTAGACATAAGTAAAGAACTTCAGTTGCCACCTTTATGGTCACTTGTTCAGCATTTTTCAAGTCTATTTTCACATCCTCCAGGCTCCCCTGCTGTTTGTCATCAGTGAAGAGTGTGCATGTATTCATTTATGGTCAAAATGAGCAGAGTGAAGAGTATAGGACTCACACCCTGCCCCTGCACTAGTCAGTCACATGCCTAACGCAGCCTGCCCCTGCAGTACTGCACTAGTCAGTCACGTGCCTAACAGAGCCTGCCCCTGCAGTACCGCACTAGTCAGTCACATGCCTAATAGATCCTGCCCCTACAGTACCACACTAGTCAGTCACATGCCTAACACAGCCTGCCCCTGCAGTACTGCACTAGTCAGTCAAATGCCTATTAGAGCCAGCCGCTGCAGTACTGCACTAGTCAGTCGCATGCTTAATGCAGTCAGCCCCTGCATTACCGCACTAGTCAGTCGCATGCCTAATGCAGCCTGCCCCTGCAGTACCACACTAGTCAGTCACATGCCTAACACAGCCTGCCCCTGGAGTACTGCACTAGTCAGTCACATGCCTAACACAGCCTGCCCATGCAGTACCGCATTAGTCAGTCACATGCCTAACGCAGCCTGCCCCTGCAGTACCACACTAATCAGTCACATGCCTAATGCAGCCTCCCCCTGCAGTACAGCACTAGTCAGTCAATACCTAACAGAGCCTGCAGTACCGCACTAGTCCGTCCAATGTCTAACAGAGCCTGCCCTGGCAGTACCACACTAGTCAGTCAAATGCCTAGCAGAGCCTGCCCCTGCAGGACTGCACTAGTCAGTCACATGCCTAATGCAGCCTGCCCCTGCAGTACCGCACTAGTCAGTCACATGCCTACCAGAGCCTGCCTCTGCAGTACTGCACTAGTCAGTTACATGCCTAACAGAGCCTGCCCCTGCAGTACCGTAACTAGTCAGTCACATGCCTGATGCAGCCTGCCCATCCAGTACCACACTAGTCAGTCACATGCCTAACACAGCCTGCCCCTACAGTACCACACTAGACAGTCACATTCCTAACAGCGCCTGCCCCTACAGTACCGCACTAGTCAGTCGCATGCCTAACGCAGCCTGCCCCTGCAGTGCCACACTAGTCAGTCACATGACTAACACAGCCTGCCCCTGCAATACCACACTAGTCAGTCACATGCTTAATGCAGCCTGCCCCTGCAATACCGCACTAGTCAGTCACATTCCTAACAGAGCCTGCCCCTGCAGTACCACACTAGACAGTCACATGCCTAACACAGTCTGCCCCTGCAGTACCACATTAGTCAGTCACATGCCTAATGCAGCCTGCCCCTGCAGTACCGCACTACTCAGTCACATACCTAACAGAGCCTGCCCCTGTAGTACTGCACTAGTCAGCACCATGTCTAACAGAGCCTGCCCCAGCAGTACACACTAGTCAGTCACATGCCTAACAGAGACTGTCCCTGTAGTATCACACTAGTCAGTCACATGCTTACACAGCCTGCCCCTGCAGTACCACATTAGTCAGTTACATGCCTAATGCAGTCTGCCCCTGCAGTACCGCACTAGTCAGTCATGTGCCTAACAGAGCCTGCCCCGGAAGTACCTCACTAGTCAGTCATGTGCTTAAAAGGGCCTGCAGCTGCAGTACTGCACTAGTCAAATGCCTAACAGAGACTGCCCCTACAGTACACCTCTAGTCAATCACATGCCTAACAGAGCCTGCTCCAGCAGTACCACACTAGTCAGTCACATGCCTAACAGTGCCTGCCCTTGCAGTACCACACTAGTCAGTCACATGCGTAACAGAGGCTGCCCCTGCAGCACCGCACTAGTTAGTCACATGCCTAACAGAGCCTGCCCCTGCAGCACCGCACTAGTCAGTCACATGCTTAACAGAGCCTGCCCCTGCAGTACTGCACTAGTCAGTCACATGCCTAACAGAGCCTGCCCCTGCAATACCACACTAGTCAGTCACATGCTTAATGCAGCCTGCCCCTGCAATACCGCACTAGTCAGTCACATTCCTAACAGAGCCTGCCCCTGCAGTATCACACTAGTCAGACACATGCCTAACAGAGCCTGTCCCTGCAGTACCATACTAGTCAGTCACGTGCTTAACAGAGCCTGCCCCTGCAGTACCGCACTAGTCAGTCACATGCCTAATAGAGCCTGCCCCTACAGTACAGCTCTAGTCAGTCACATGCCTAACAGAGCCTGCCCCAGCAGTACCGCACTAGTCAATCATATGCCTAACAGAGCCTGCCCCTGCAGCACCGCACTAGTCAGTCATATGCCTAACAGATCCTGCCCATGCAGTACCGCACTAGTCAGTAACATATCTAACAGAGCCTGCCCCTGTAGCACCACACTAGTCAGTCACATGCCTAACAGAGCCTCACCTGCAATACCAGACTAGTCAGTCACATGCTTAGAGCCTGCCCCTCAGTACCACACTAGTGAATCACATGCGTAAGAGGTCTTGCCCCTGCAGTACCGCACTAGTCAGTCACGTGCCTAACAGAACCTGCCCCCACAGTACCGCACTAGTCAGTCACATGCCTAACAGAACCTGCCCCTGCAGTTCCGCAATAGTCAGTCACATGCCTAACACAGCCTGCCCCTACAGTATCGCATTAGTCAGTCACATGCTTAATGCAGCCTGCCCCTGCAGTACCACACTAGTCAGTCACATGCCTAACACAGCCTCCTCCTGCAGTACCACACTAGTCAGTCACATGCCTAACAGAGACTGCAGTACTGCATTAGTCAGTCCCATGTCTAAGAGACCCTGCCCCGACAACACCACACTAGTCAGTCACATGCCTAGCAGAGCCTGCCCCTGCAGGACCGCACTAGTCAGTCACATGCCTAATGCAGCCTTCCCCTGCAGTACCGCATTAGTCAATCACATGCCTACCAGAGCCTGCTTCTGCAGTATTGCACTAGTCAGTCACATGCCTAACAGAGCCTGCCCCTGCATGCCGTAACTAGTCAGTCACATGCCTAATGTAGCCTGCCCCTACAGTACAGCTCTAGTCAGTCACATGCCTAACAGAGCCTGCCCCAGCAATACCATACTAGTCAGTCACATGCCTAATGCAGCCTGCCCCTGCAGTACCACACTAGTCAGTCACATGCCTAACACAGCCTGCCCCTACAGTACCGAACTAGTCAGTTGCATGCCTAACGCAGCATGCCCCTGCAGTACCACACTAGTCAGTCACATGCTTAACACAGCCTGCCTATTCAGTACCGCACTAGTCAGTCACATGCTTAATGCAGCCTGCCCCTGCAGTACCGTAACTAGTCAGTCACATGCCTAATGCAGCCTGCCCCTACAGTACTGAACTAGTCAGTTGCATGCCTAATGCAGCATGCCCCTGCAGTACCACACTAGTCAGTCACATGCTTAACATAGCCTGCCCATGCAGTACCGCACTAGTCAGTCACATGCTTAACGCAGCCTGCCCCTGCAGTACCGTAACTAGTCAGTCACATGCCTAATGCAGCATGCCCCTACAGTACAGCTCTAGTCAGTCACATGCCTAACAGAGCCTGCCCCAGCAGTACCATACTTGTCAGTCATGTGCCTAAATAGCCTGCCCCAACAGTACCGCACTAGTCAGTCACATGCCTAATGCAGCCTGCCCCTGCAGTACCGCACATGTCAGTCACATGCCTAACACAGCCTGCCCCTACAGTACCGCACTAGTCAGTCACATTCCTAACAGCGCCTGCCCCTACAGTACCGCACTAATCAGTCGCATGCCTAATGCAGCCTGCCCCTGCAGTACCACACTAGTCAGTCACATGCCTAACACAGCCTGCCCCTGCAGTACCACACTAGTCAGTCACATGCCAAACACAACCTGCCCCTGCAGTACCGCACTAGTCAGCCACATGCTTAACACAGTCTGCCCCTGCACTACCGCACTAGTCAGTCACATTCCTAACAGAGCCTGCCCCTGCAGTACTGCACTAGACAGTCACATGTCTAACACAGTCTGCCCCTGCAGTACCACATTAGTCAGTCACATGCCTAACGCAGCCTGCCCTTGCAGTACCGCACTATTCAGTCACATTCCTAACAGAGCCTGCCCCTGTAGTACTGCACTAGTCAGTCCCATGTCTAACAGAGCCTGCCCCGGCAGTATCACACTGGTCAGTCACATGCTTAACAGAGCCTGCCCCAGCAGCACCGCATTAGTCAGTCACATGCCTAACACAGCCTGCCCATGCAGTACCGCATTAGTCAGTCACATGCCTAATGCAGCCTGCCCCAGCAGTACCACACTAGTCAGTCACATGCCTAACAGAGCGTGCCCCTGCAGGACCACACTAGTTAGTCACATGCTTAACAGAGACTACCCTGCAGTACTGCACTAGTCAGTCACGTGCCTAACACAGCCTGCCCCTGCAGTACCTCTCTAGTCAGTCATGTGATTAACAGAGCCTGCCGCTGCAGTACCGCAGTAGTCAATCACATGCCTAACAGAGCCTGCCCCAGCAGTACCACACTAGTCAGTCACATGCCTAACAGTGCCTGCCCTTGCAGTACCACACTAGTCAGTCACATGCCTAACAGAGGTTCCCCCTGCTGTACCGTACTAGTCAGTCACATGCCTAACAGAGCCTGCCCCTGCAGAACTGCACTAGTCAGTCACATGCTTAACACAGCTTGCTCCTACAATACTGCACTAGTCAGTCACATGCCTAACAGAGCCTGCCCCTGGAGTATCGCACTAGTCAGTCACATGCCTAACAGAGCCTGCCCCTACAGTACCGCACTAATCAGTCGCATGCCTAATGCAGCCTGCCTCTGCAGTACCACACTAGTCAGTCACATACCTAACACAGCCTGCCCCTACAGTACCGAACTAGCCAGTCACATTCCTAACAGAGCCTGCCCCTGCAGTACCACACTAGTCAGTCACATGCCGAACACAACCTGCCCCTGCAGTACCACACTAGTCAGTCACATGCTTAACACAGTCTGCCCCTGCACTACTGCACTAGTCAGTCACATGCCTAACAGAGCCTGCCCCTGCAGTACTGCACTAGACAGTCACATGTCTAACACAGTCTGCCCCTGCAGTACCACATTAGTCAGTCACATGCCTAACGCAGCCAGCCAAGAACCGCACTAGTCAGTCACATTCCTAACAGAGCCTGCCCCTGTAGTACTGCACTAGTCAGTCCCATGTTTAACAGAGCCTGCCCCGGCAGTATCACACTAGTCAGTCACATGCTTAACAGAGCCTGCCCCAGCAGCACCGCACTAGTCAGTCACATGCCTAACACAGCCTGCCAGTGCAGTACCGCATTAGTCAGTCACATGCCTAATGCAGTCTGCCCCAGCAGTACCACACTAATCAGTCACATGGCTAACACAGCGTGCCCCTGCAGTTCCACACTAGTCAGTCACATGCTTAACAGAGACTACCCTGCAGTACTGCACTAGTCAGTCACGTGCCTAACACAGCCTGCCCCTGCAGTACCTCTCTAGTCAGTCACGTGATTAACAGAGCCTGCCGCTGCAGTACCACACTAGTCAGTCACATGCCTAACAGAGGCTGCCCCTGCAGTACCGTACTAGTCAGTCACATGCCTAACAGAGCCTGCCCCTGCATAACCGCACTAGTCAGTCACATGCTTAACAGCCTGCTCCTGCAGTACTGCACTAGTCAGTCACGTGCCTAACAGAGCCTGCCCCTGCAATATCGCACTAGTCAGTCACATGACTAACAGAGCCTGCCCCTGCAGTACCGCACTAGTCAGTCACATGCCTAACAGAGACTGCCCCTACAGTACAGCTCTAGTCAGTCACATGCCTAACAGAGCCTTCTCCAGCAGTACCGCACTAGTCAATCACATGCCTAACAAAGCCTGCCCCTGCATCACATCACTAGTCAGTCACATGCCTAGCAGATCCTGCCCCTGCAGTACTGCACTAGTCAGTAACATGCCTAACAGAGCCTGCCCCTGCAATACCGGACTAGTCAGTCACATGCTTAACAGAGCCTGCCCCTACAGTACCGCACTAGTCAGTCACATGCCTAACAAAGCCTGCCCCTGCAGTACCACACTAGTCAGTCACGTGCCTAACAGAACCTGGTCTTGCATTATTCTACTAGTCAGTCACATGCCTAACAGAGCCTGCCCCTGCAGTACCGCACTAGTCAGTCACATGCCTAATAGGTCCTGCCCCTGCAGTACCGCACTAGTCAGTCACGTGCCTAACAGAACCTGCCCCCATAGTACCGCACTAGTCAGTTATATGCCTAACAGAACCTGCCCCTGCAGTACTGCACTAGTCAGTGACGTGCCTAAAAGAGCCTGCCCCTGCAGCACCACACTAGTCAGTCATGTGCCTAACAGAGACTGCCCCTGCAGTACCACACTAGTCAGTCACATGCCTCACAGAGTCTGCCCCTGCAGTACCGCACTAGTCAGTCACATGCCTAACGCAGCCTGCCCTTGCAGTACCGCACTATTCAGTCACATTCCTAACAGAGCCTGCCCCTGTAGTACTGCACTAGTCAGTCCCATGTCTAACAGAGCCTGCCCCGGCAGTATCACACTGGTCAGTCACATGCTTAACAGAGCCTGCCCCAGCAGCACCGCATTAGTCAGTCACATGCCTAACACAGCCTGCCCATGCAGTACCGCATTAGTCAGTCACATGCCTAATGCAGCCTGCCCCAGCAGTACCACACTAGTCAGTCACATGCCTAACAGAGCGTGCCCCTGCAGGACCACACTAGTCAGTCACATGCTTAACAGAGACTACCCTGCAGTACTGCACTAGTCAGTCATGTGCCTAACACAGCCTGCCCCTGCAGTACCTCTCTAGTCAGTCACATGATTAACAGAGCCTGCCGCTGCAGTACCGCAGTAGTCAATCACATGCCTAACAGAGCCTGCCCCAGCAGTACCACACTAGTCAGTCACATGCCTAACAGTGCCTGCCCTTGCAGTACCACACTAGTCAGTCACATGCCTAACAGAGGTTCCCCCTGCAGTACCGTACTAGTCAGTCACATGCCTAACAGAGCCTGCCCCTGCAGAACTGCACTAGTCAGTCACATGCTTAACACAGCTTGCTCCTACAATACTGCACTAGTCAGTCACATGCCTAACAGAGCCTGCCCCTGGAGTATCGCACTAGTCAGTCACATGCCTAACAGAGCCTGCCCCTACAGTACCACACTAATCAGTCGCATGCCTAATGCAGCCTGCCTCTGCAGTACCACACTAGTCAGTCACATACCTAACACAGCCTGCCCCTACAGTACCGAACTAGTCAGTCACATTCCTAACAGAGCCTGCCCCTGCAGTACCACACTAGTCAGTCACATGCCAAACACAACCTGCCCCTGCAGTACCACACTAGTCAGTCACATGCTTAACACAGTCTGCCCCTGCACTACTGCACTAGTCAGTCACATGCCTAACAGAGCCTGCCCCTGCAGTACCACATTAGTCAGTCACATGCCTAACGCAGCCAGCCAAGAACCGCACTAGTCAGTCACATTCCTAACAGAGCCTGCCCCTGTAGTACTGCACTAGTCAGTCCCATGTTTAACAGAGCCTGCCCCGGCAGTATCACACTAGTCAGTCACATGCTTAACAGAGCCTGCCCCAGCAGCACCGCACTAGTCAGTCACATGCCTAACACAGCCTGCCAGTGCAGTACCGCATTAGTCAGTCACATGCCTAATGCAGTCTGCCCCAGCAGTACCACACTAATCAGTCACATGGCTAACACAGCGTGCCCCTGCAGTTCCACACTAGTCAGTCACATGCTTAACAGAGACTACCCTGCAGTACTGCACTAGTCAGTCACGTGCCTAACACAGCCTGCCCCTGCAGTACCTCTCTAGTCAGTCACGTGATTAACAGAGCCTGCCGCTGCAGTACCACACTAGTCAATCACATGCCTAACAGAGGCTGCCCCTGCAGTACCGTACTAGTCAGTCACATGCCTAACAGAGCCTGCCCCTGCAGAACCGCACTAGTCAGTCACATGCTTAACAGCCTGCTCCTGCAGTACTGCACTAGTCAGTCAAGTGCCTAACAGAGCCTGCCCCTGCAATATCGCACTAGTCAGTCACATGACTAACAGAGCCTGCCCCTGCAGTACTGCACTAGTCAGTCACATGCCTAACAGAGCCTGCCCCTACAGTACAGCTCTAGTCAGTCACATGCCTAACAGAGCCTTCTCCAGCAGTACCGCACTAGTCAATCACATGCCTAACAAAGCCTGCCCCTGCATCACATCACTAGTCAGTCACATGCCTAGCAGATCCTGCCCCTGCAGTACTGCACTAGTCAGTAACATGCCTAACAGAGCCTGCCCCTGCAATACCGGACTAGTCAGTCACATGCTTAACAGAGCCTGCCC
>NC_056747.1:111479380-111529380 GCF_019279795.1 Protopterus annectens
AGTGTGAATCCTGGACAAAGCTAAAAGTCATGGGAAGACGAAGGCCCAAAATCAGGCACAGTTTATATACTGCACTTAGAAACTAAGAAAGTTGCTAGAATAACAGGTTTTCTATTTCTTCCCTTTTTTTTTCTTTTCTGAAGGATAGGAACTCTGAAACTCAAATGCCTCTCATTATTGTAGGTCTTCAATCCTAAATGCTTTGCAAGAAAACCACAAATTTTATGAGAACAGACCAAAAACATGAAGCAAAAATCTGAATATCCTGCAAAGTTCTGGACAGTTCAGAGGTATGACACCAATCAATAAAGAAAGCTCCAATTCTGAGCCAGTACTATTGCAGATCATTGTTTTAGCCCTCACTAATTAGTGTTTGAATGCAAAAAAAAAACAAAACAAAGTGCCGTGCATTGTCATTTTTTTAACTTGCTGCAGGCATGTAAAGTATCAGGAATTTGACAACATCTGGTATTGTTCCTTTAGTCTCTGACATCCTTCTGGAAGCTTGTCCATCATTGGCTGTACAACTCAGCCAATGAAAGACTGGAAATTGGAGCCATCTGTTGTCAAAATGAAACAATGCAGCAGTTGCACTTTGGGGCACTTTATTCCGAATGCCCTACCAAATGCAGAGCAGCTGAGAGGTATGATCAACAACTGATAATGATTATGTAAAAGATTCTTTTTCATATCAAAAAGATACTGCCCTCACATGCATTCAGTTTTGGAAGTGAACCCTTAGCAGCCATCTTCAGAATATCCTCTTACGTTCATAGTCTCATAGTTGATGGTGAGATCATAGACTTCTCTGTATGCAAACAATCTGCCAATATTTCATTCCAATCCAGAAACTTCCCTTTATGTTATCTATAGGTTAATAAGACATTGATTGATTTTCAAGCTATACAGCTGTTCTTCTTAAAATACACCCTCTGTTAATTCACTTTTATCCATCATCCCAAATGACAGCTAACATTGTCTTTTCGGAATTATTGCTTATGTGTGCTGCTAACAGATGCTGTAGGTAATATATTGTACCTTAACTGCTTCAACCTTCACCTTCATCAAAACCATGATCTTCTTCTCAGACACTGTCATGGCAGTCTCTAGAATCCTCACTAACTCAATTCAAAAAAAGTCTCAATTTTTTAGAACACACTGGCTATGTCCTTGTTCTAATGCTGACTAGGTCCTTCTCTATAATTGTGCGGTAAACAGTACTTTATGCTACATAAAATCTGTGCCATAATTGTTAGTCTATATACTTACGTAACTTTAATAAGATAGATTGTATAACTTGCTTGATTGAGCAGAGTCTGCAAACTCTATGTAACATGTATTGATTATATGATTTTTCTGTATGTTTTGTTTGGAGCTTTTCTCCCTGGGCCTCCGCTGAAAATGGACATGTATCCAGTCAGACTATCCTGGTCAACAAATGTAAAATAAAATAAATAAAAATAAATGATTTCTTTCTCTAAATCATTTATGCAGTGTAGGGTCCTTCCTTAGCTCAGTGTACTCCAGGCGGCTTTATCACATCTCAGCATTTTAAACTGTTCTACACTGCTGAAAAGTCTGTGGCTCCCTGGAAGGGTTTATGAAACAGATGATTCACATCCAGCCACTACAGAAAAGTAAAATGAGTTTCCTTAACTTACACTATTATTTGAAAACAGCTAAGATGGTTCCTTTTCCTGCAAATATATCCTAATTACAGTACAACGTTAAATTCAGGAGCTTGCTGTGCCCTCAGCTCTGACATCTCCCAATTACATAACGAAAGACATTTGATTAATGTGTTTCTTGCCAACATATATATTAAATTCGTTATAGATCATTGCCCTAAAGCCCTCAGGCTCATAATCTCTCCAGTTCTCAAAATAAATCCCTTTTCTACTCTTTCTTTTCAAACTACTGTTGCTGTCCAGTCCATATAAAAGCAAAAAATCTTTGGTGAGTATGAAAAACATCTATGATCCACTGGAGACAATATATGGAGACTCGTTCAGATCATGTCAGTAAATAAACTCTAACTTCTTACAACATAAGTAATTTTTCCTGAATCTACATACCAGGACATTTTACATTTTGAGGCAGCTTTCTGTTGTGAAGCATTTTGCTGTGATTTTTCAAGCATTATGAATCTACATTTCCAAAATTTGACCATTTATGGGTATAAAGAAAACAATTTTTTTGAAGAGATGAGACAAAATCCTTCAAGACTACATTCAAGAATATCAGGAAAAAAAACAGTCATTCCTATCTAGGGCTGTGGGCAATCTCATCTAGCCTACAATGCTGAGTACAACAGTCAAGATACGCCTCACAGTAAGACGTTGTCCCGTTCGATTCTCAGTTAGAACGTCTTCTGTGTGGAGGCAAGCGTGAAGGGGCGTACCTTCGTTGAAGGTAACTCGGCACGTAAAAAATCTACTGCCAATTATTAGCAGACCGGAGTTCCGCTGTGCCAACCCCTAACCGGGAAAAGCCGAAAGACACAAACAAACATTAAACATTCCTCACAAGGTGACCCACATTTCCCTTCACTCAAACCTCATTACTAGCATTACGGATATGGTTCTGTAAGTGAACAGATGCAGGTCTTTCACTACCTAAAAGTGATTATTTTAACTTGTCGAAAGTTTCACACCATCCTTTTCTGCGAGACATCAAACCCAGAAGGCAGTTGATTGCCTACGTTTGCTGAATTCAGCAAATCTACTAGGGTATTCATACGGATTGCTAGAAAATGCGTAACTAGCAAAGGTAAATCTGAACACCCTCCTACTTGGGATAAATCGACTTGTAGAGGAAACATGTCTATATAACTTCAAACTTAATGCCTCTCTATTCAAGCAGCTATCAGTCAAAGTCCTATCCGTACAATACCCAACACTTCTGATTCTGGAACCAGAGGGTCTAAATAGTAACATCCCACGCAGATGTTCTTCTCCCATGTAGAATTTGTAATGACGTAAGTCCCCAGTCTTTCTCTATTGTATGTTGTACATTGCCATGTTTGATGTTTTATGCTGATCTGATTATTTATCATAATCTACCTTGGCTGTTTACAATGTACATAGATGAAGCTGTGTTCTCCATATGAAAGGATCTTATTGTTCATGTTAAATATTTATCTGCCGTGCCATAACATTTACTTACTGCTATCTTGACTTACCTAGCTACTAGTTATGAAAGAATATCATTAAAACTTATTGTATTGTTTTGGAGCTATATTATTTCCATGTCTATGGATTTAATGAACTCCTTGGATGGAATTTGGGACTCCAGACTGAATAAGAACATTTCATGTAAAATAGATTATTGTCTTGCGAAGCTTGTTTCTGACTTATCTTCCCTGTTACCAACTATTTATTGTTATCCCTCACTGACATCTCTTAATTCAGTGGTTGAAAAATTAATATGTTTTTTAAATCTATTACATATTTTAAACTGACACTCGCATGACATTCCACCACCAAACACACACACACACACACACACACACACACACACACATGCCTCGACTAACTGAAATTCTTACAGCATGAATGGGCTTGGTTTGCTTTAGAAATTGTTGTAAGATTTGACCCATTTAATATTTTTCATTTATTAATTTTTTTGTAAGGCAGTTTCTTCAACCTAGATGTAGAGACTAAACTTTTTTCATATTGATAGGACTTACTGTTTTTGCTATATACAAGAGAAAATATTTTCCCCATCAAAATGTGTACCACATACAAATTTTACTCAAAACAGATGCATAAATTGTACTGTGCAGTACATAACTATACAAACACACACATGCCCACACAAACATATTCACACACACACACACACACACACACACACACACACACACACACACACACACACACACACGTCTGCACAGGAGATTTTCCCTGTGCCAGTCTATCATGTTTCCTCTTATACCATTCTATAGGCTACGTGTCAGCATTTTTTAAATTGCTTTCACTCCCTTTTCCTTTAAGTAAAAGTTATAGTCACCACTATATCACTGACTTGATTATATCTGTGGTGTGGGTTGGCTATATTTGCTAACCCTAGCAAATGCTGTCAAAGAAACGTTAGATACATAATATTTTTTACTTAGTGACAGACTGAGTCATGCGACTACTGTTTAGCACTGTTATGACTAATTGATTGACACCCATAAGGCACAATAACCATTTTTAGAAGCAACCCACAAAACTTAAATAATTCCTAACTTGTGCAGAGGGCTGTTTTACACATGTTTGACATTACAAATTGCAAACACAAACTATAGTTATACAAGCAAAGAGTGAAAATTGTGCACAAAGAAAAAATATTCGAACCACCACGCTGTAAAAAGGTAGTATTTATTAAAACACAGTGTAAGTGCTTTCCCTTCTTCAGACTACTTACAATTCATTAATATGTAAGTTGTCTGAAGAAGGGTTAATAACCTGAAAGTGCTTACAATGTATTTTAATGAATACTACCTTTTTACAGCGTGGTGGTTTGGATATTTTTTCTTTGTGCATTGTTTTTGGATCTCCGAACCTTTAGTGTGAAGGCTCCTTCTGTTCTTTGGAAAGAGTGAAAATTGAAACTCACTATTATTTTATTAAAGCATTTTTCCCGTACCCCCACTAGCTGCATATGTTAACTCTAAGATCACTGTACCTCACGGTAAGGGGAATTGTCCACGGTCGTACACACTCATAATTAGTGCATAGTATATCCGACTTGCACTTCAATGCTCAGTCTTACAATTGTTGGACACACATGGATTGAGCATCTATCTTACCACCTGCCCAGGGTTATACAAGCAAGAGAAGGCTGAGGTATTCAAACCCAGGTTTAATAATATAAAACTTTTTAGCAAAACTTTGAGCTTCTCTCCTTTATTCCCTTATATAGTCCATTAATGTCCATCTGAATCATTATCTCTATTGCATTAATATTCTGAAAAAGCAAGAAAGGCACACTCCAATATAAGAAGAAATTAATTTGTTTACTTCCTGGGTCTATTACTGTGGGAACAATCTGGGCTGCAACAGATGTGCTGGTTTAGTTATTTATTTAATTCAGTCATTGTTTTATTTATTTAGGTATGTAAAGAACAAATATTAAGTGATCAAAGTTTCAGAGTGAAAAAAAACTAACCAATTGTCATTAGAGAACAGATAACGACTGAATGATCTATAAAGGTGTACCAGCTTAGAATGCCGACGTCTGTGCGGTCACTGAGACAGAGTTTGAAGCCACAAAGAGCACACCGACAGTGCAAGGCTTTAATGCCTTCCACAGATTTACCTCAAGGCTGGTCAAACAGGACAATGCACTAGAGCTACTTAATTTTCAAATTACCATAGGCAAAATCCAATACCACCTCCTTGCAAGCTATAGGTACCCCACAATGGCCCAGGACACCCATACCATGTATTTAAACTTATTGGAAACACTCACATTCCAACTCAACACCATATTTATGGGTGACTTTAATTACCCCACTATTAACTGGGAATCATATACAACATCAAACGTACGTGCACAGAAATTCCTGGATTTTGCCAATGCTAACTCCCTGGGCAGATAGTCAATACACCAACCAGGGGTGCAACAATACTGGATCTGGTCCTCACTAATATGGGAGAGTGCTGCACACCCCCTACTGTAATGCCATCTCTGGTAAGGTCACACCACAAAATGGTCTCCTTTGAAGTAAAAATAAAACCTGGACCCCCAGCTAACCCTGGAATATTCAGGAACTACTCTAAGGCTAACTTCCTTCTATTAAGTGATAACCTGGCAAAATGTAAAGCCACCATAAACCCTGAGAACATTGCTGCCTTTACAGAACTGTTCACAGAAACCTATACAGGCATGTTAATAGCTGCCTAAAGGCAGCTGTACCCACCAGGAAGAAGTACAGAACTAACTCAAAAAACAAGCCACCCTGGTGGAATCACAAAATCAATAGGCTGTATAACAAGGAAAACCATCATGGCAAAAATTAGGAGGTGCAGCACCCAGCAGGATAAAAGCACTCTCAAACTAAACAAACAACTCAGAGGAGAAATAAAGTTTACCAAACCAAATCTGAGGTAAATTTGGCCTTCCAGGCCAAGGGCAACCGCAAGGCATTCTTTAGCTATGTCCACAGCCTCAAAGGCAATACACAATTGTGTGTAGAGCTCATTGTAAATGGAGCCACCTATAATACACCAAATGCACAGGCACAGAGATTCCTCGATTTTGTAAACACAAACTCCCTGGACCAGATTGCTCCAACTTTACCCCTCTCTCCCCCTCAGCCTTCCCTCAGGAAATACCATCAAATATAACTCCCCCTGCTATCACTAGGGAACAGGTCCTTAATACTCTCTCTAAGGCCAAGAACACTGCATCGATGGGCCCAGACAATATCCCAGGATGCCTTCTAAATAGCAAGAAACATGACTTATCAGGCCCCCTGGCATTACTATTTACCTGTAACTTCATGCATCATGAATGCAGAACAGCAACAGTCATCCCTCTGCACAGAGGTGGGCCATCTACAGACCCTGGAAACTATAGACCCATAAGTCTCACTAGTCTTATACACAAAGCCAAGGAAAGAATTATCATAGAAATGATCAATAATGATATAGTAAACCTCCAGACACTGGACCCAACCCAGTTTGATTTCATGAAGGGCAGGTCACACCTACTCAACCTGGTGGACCTCTTTGAGAAGGTCACCAAAGCAGTGGATGAGGGCAAAATAGTTCACACTGCTTACCCTGACCTGGCCAAGGCATTTGACACAATACTCCACTCAGGCATTGTTGTCAAACTCAAGAAGTTAGGTACAAACCCGTATGCCACCCGATGGATAGCCAACTGATTCACAGACAGGAGCCAGGAAGTTAAAATTGGAAAGTCTACCTCTAGAAAGAGGCCAGTCACAAGTGGAGTCCCTCAGGGCTCAGTCTTTGGGCCACTCCTTTTTGGCATTTACTTCTGTGAAGTCAAGGCCAATGTCAGTGGTCTCTAGATGACTAAATTTGCAGATGATTGCAAATTAGGAGTGGTCATTGAATCCTACTTTAATGAAAATGTTCTCCAGGAATGGTTGATACAGACAAACAACTGGTGTAAATGCCAAGAAATGCATAATAGTATCCTTAGGGAAGTCATCCCCTTGGTAGCTAGCATATTGACAACACAGCCCTTAGAGTTGATCCAGTACTCAGGGACTTGGGGACACACATAGACCAGTCTTACCTTTGACCATCATGTGGCTACAATAATGAGGAAATCATTCTATGTTGCACAACTTATAAACAAAGGTATGGCATCTAAGCCCAAGGTAGTCATTGCTCCACTGTATTCGGCATTCATCAGCCCTATCATTGAGTACAATGTCCCATTTGGTATGTCCCAATCCAGGAATTTCCAACAACTGGAATGTCCACAGAGGTTCCTCACTAAAAGAATATAGGATGTACACTAAGTAATATGTCCTTTGCAGACCACTTCAAGGCCCTATCCCTGTATTCTGTGTCCTACAGGCTTTTGAGGGAAGATCTATACCTGGCATACAGGGCATTGTTAGACCCCACTCTGATGGACCTCCTGCATATCAACAAAACAAACAGCACCGGAAGTACCCATTCTAAAGACTTAAGCCTTGCCTGTTTTATAAATAAGACCTGCTGGAGAAACAGGTATGTATCCCAGAGACTACCCCATTTCTGTAACAGTTTCCCCATCCATGTGAAGCAGTGTTCCTCCCTAACCTAATTCAAGTGTAACTTGAGCAATTGGATGGGAAACAGGAAATTCATCTCTAAATTGGCACCTATGTATCTAATGGTGACAGCTAACCAGTAAATGGTTTATCTCCCAGGCCCCTGCTTGTAAATGTTTCTTGTGCCAAGCCCCTACTTACAATTATCAAGGTTACCAGAACTTGTCAGAGATTTGGGATGCATGGCTAGGCTTAACTAGGCCCCTGTGGTCGTTAGCCTAGTAAACACCTAGAACCTATGAACCTATGACATTGATGCTAGAACATCATTAAACCAGCCGCTACAAGTAATGTTGGCATCTGACTAAATAAATTAAAGAATGGGTGCATGAGCCTTACATTGTACTAAAATACATTGTTACTACATTTACAAAAAGAACTTGTGCTACAAAAAAAAGTAATACTACTCTTAACTTGTATAAAACTGGCTATACCTCTGGCAGTAAATTTGGGTACCTAAAACAAACATTCTAAAGCTTTGCAAAGGTGGACTAGAGTGAAAGGGTTACTCAGATAACTTATCGTGCTATTGGTAATAAGTTTTGCTTTTAGTACATGCCCTAGGGTGGAGCAGTGTTTCAGACTAAGTATTTTCTAGATCTAGCAACATGATTCAATTGTATTCTTTTTCTCTATTAGAATTTTAGCTTAATGCAGAGCGGCTTAACTCTTTTTTAGCTGTGAGGTATTTGCCATAAGTCTGGAAATTTTGTTATGTCCAGTACATAGTTTGCGGCAACTGCAAGGAGTGCCAGCCATAATCATGATCTGGTCATACACCAAAGCAGGTAATAATTCTTTTTCCACTACATTTCTGGCCTCGAGGGTCCAATAAGTGTGATATTCTGCAATAACTAGTTTCACATGGAACGGCAGAAGGATGAAATATCAAAAGTGAAACCTGAAGATCCTGTATTCATGCAAATATCATCCAAGGTAACAAATACACAAAAGCAACTGCAATTTATGGACTTAAAAGATAACAACTGAAAAACAATCCCTAAACTCAGACTTATTTCTTAGAGACAAATGCATTAGACACTAACACCGGTAAATACAACAGTTATAATTTGTTTTCAGTTTTTATAGTGCAGAATATGAGTAGTCGAATTTTGTTCATGTTTCAGCCTCATCCAAATGAAAATAATTAAGATATGAAAGACAAAATGCAAAACAATATTAAGCTGTTAAAATGTCAGACGTCTAAATAAATTCAGTAAAATAAAGATTTTTTAAGAAGAATATGTGATGATTGAGGTTATTCACATTATAAATGCAGCACTTCCTTCTCATGAAGTACTGTTTGGCCCCATTAACAAGTTAAGATTCCAGTGTTTTCATAAATTTACAAATGTAAATGCTTGTTTTTTATTCCTGTAATGTATGCCATCTAGTCAATGTTCATTAAGCACAAATACCTGTTTTCAATGTTAGCCCGGGAGTTTTGACGTGGTGAAAGTATTAACTCAGAATCATACATGAGGTGAAGGAACTAGAATCAAACCTTGCTCTACATGATATTGTTCCTATGCAGCTCTCTGTTTTAACTCACCATGTTTTATTCTTAGCAGGAAGTCCCCTACGGCACTGGCTACAGAGGTATTGAAGAGATAGCCAATGAAATGGAAGTGGTCAGTGAATTCAATATATTACAAATGACTTTTTTGGATGTTTGGTAAGGAACTTAAGTCAAAAAGAATAATTCAGACTTCCTGTGATATAAATCTATCCGTGGAAGTATAAAAGGCAGAAATGTTACCATACATTAAGGAGCAGAGCACACTCCTCAGCACATAAAGAATCCCCCCCCCACCCAGGATCCTGGACACTTTTCTTCCTGACAGTACATTTAGAGGGAGAAAGAAAAAATTAACGTTTAGGACAGGATCCACATGACAGGATAAGATTTTACAAGGCACACAAGCCCTGATCTCCCAATAAACTGAAAAAGATGAAAGCTAAAACATATTACGTGTACACACAATGCAGTTATGGAGCGTCAGAGATGCAGACACCCTTCCCTTCTCTCTCTCTCTCTCTCTCTGACATCATGATATGTGAGGAAAGGAACCTTCTTTGTACTCCATAAGGATTTTCTATCAATTCTATAGGGTCTATAGTCAGCTAGAGTCTAGTCATATATTATTTATTTATTTATTATTTATTTATTTATTTGAATTTGTTTCTGGGATAGTCCACTGGGCCTAGGAGTACCCATTTTCAGTGGAGGCCCGGGGAGAAAAGTTCTACATATTACTTATACATTGATGAGATAACATTACATCATGACTATTAACAGATTCAAGTTACTAGTAAGCAACTTTATACAAAATACAAAAATAACAGTGATTGACATCCAGGTACAATATATAGATGTTGATATACAATTAGAATTAGGCTTTCTTTTCTTTAAATTTCATCTTGTAGCTGAGGATGCATGAAACAGAGAAGGAGAAGAGTTAAATTAAGTGAAGACAGATATTTCAAAGTGTTAAAGTTGTTCGAACAGGTCTCTAGTTTCATGTAACGCTGGAAGAATTATTTGAGCATGTACAGGGCCATAGTTTGGAGAGGTATTCTTGCAGAGACTTCTTGAAAATGGTGTGGTTAGAAGTGGTTCTGATTGTGGTGGGTAAGGAATTCCACACCTTGGCTACAGCAATGGAGTAAAGAGTTCAGCCCGCTGTAAGGTTGGGTAATTCTACCTTTAGAAGACATTTATTTTCTGATCTGAGTTATCTAGTGGGGTTGTAGGGGGAAATTAGTGAGGCTAGGAATGGGCAATCTTCTGGTTTAGTTATGATTTTATGTGCAGTGGTGAGTTGTAGGTAAGTTGGTAAGTTAGGAAGTGAGGTAGTTCGAGCCAGTTGAGTTTTTGAAGGGATATACAGTGATGGGAGGTATGTGTAGCATTGTTGGCAATCTTTGCTACCTTATTGTAACAATATTAGAGATTGTTTTTAGAGAGAGTTGAATGCCTGTGAGCAGGGGGGGGGGCACCATATAGTAGAGTTGGTAAAAGAAAGGAGGATACTGGGGGGGGGGTATTGGCAGAGTGGTTGAGGCAAGTTACGTGTCTGCAAAGCAGACCTAACTTTTGGTGGGTCTTTCTGATGTTGTTTAGGATATGAAGATCAAAGGAGAGATTTTCATTGATAGTAACTCCAAGGAGTTTAGTGTGGGGCACTGCTTTGATGGCAGTGCTGTTCTGAGACTGAATAGTAAATTCTGACCTGTTTATGGGAGTGGATAGGAGTAGAAGGAGTTTGGTTTTGGTAGCATTTAGGGCTAGGTGATTGTTTTTCATCCATGATTCTGTGGATGGGAAGGAGATTTGAGTTAGTTTTTTGAGTGAGTTCCCTAGTGGAGTAAGCAGAGCAGATGATGGTGGAATCATCTGTGTATTGAATAAGTGAGGTTTGGGACAGGGAAGAGTGGAAGTCATTAACAGATATGCTGAAAAGGAGGGGCCCTGGGGAACTCCTGTTGATATTGGGAGATAAGGTGAGAAATACTGGTCACATTTTGTTGCTTGTTGTCTATTTGTAAGGTAGTTAGAGAATCAATCTAAGGTAGGGGGTGAGATTCCTAGGTTAGATAGTTTAGTGTGTAGTAGGGGATGTGAGATAGTACCAAGTACCAGACTAAGGTAGGGGTGAGATTCCTAGGTTAGATAGTTTAGTGTGTAGTAGGGGATGTGAGATGGTACCAATTACAAGACTAAGGTAGGGGTGAGATTCCTAGGTTAGATAGTTTAGTGAGTAGTAGAGGATGTGAGATGGTACCAAGTACCAATCTAAGGTAGGGGGTGTGATTCCTAGGTTAGATAGTTTAGTGAGTAGTAGGGGATGTGAGATGGTACCAAGTACCAATCTAAGGTAGGGGGTAAGATTCCTAGGTTAGATAGTTTAGTGAGTAGTAGGGGATGTGAGATGGTACCAAGTACCAATCTAAGGTAGGGGGTAAGATTCCTAGGTTAGATAGTTTAGTGAGTAGTAGGGGATGTGAGATGGTATCAAGTACCAATCTAAGGTAGGGGGTGAGATTCCTAGGTTAGATCGTTTAGTGAGTAGTAGGGGATGTGAGATGGTACCAAGTACCAATCTAAGGTAGGGGGTGAGATTCCTAGGTTAGATAGTTTAGTGAGTAGTAGGGGATGTGAGATGGTATCAAGTACCAGTCTAAGGTTGGGGTGAGATTCCTAGGTTTGTTAGTTTAGTGAGTAGTAGGGGATGTGAGATGGTACCAAGTACCAATCTAAGATAGGGGGTGAGATTCCTAGGTTAGATAGTTTAGTGAGTAGTAGGGGTGTGAGATGGTACCAAGTACCAATCTAAGGTAGGAGGTGAGATTCTTAGGTTAGATAGTTTAGTGAGTAGTAGTGGAAGTGAGATGGTATCAAGTACCAATCTAAGGTAGGGGGTGAGATTTCTAGGTTAGATTGTTTAGTGAGTAGTAGTGGATATGAGATGGTATCAAGTACCAGTCTAAGGTAGGGGGTGAGATTCCTAGGTTAGATAGTTTAGTGAGTAGTAGGGGATGTGAGATGGTATCAAGTACCAATCTAAGGTAGGGGGTGAGATTCCTAGGTTAGATAGTTTAGTGAGTAGTAGTGGATGTGAGATGGTATCAAGTACCAGTCTAAGGTAGGGGGTGAGATTCCTAGGTTTGTTAGTTTAGTGAGTAGTAGGGGATGTGAGATGGTACCAAGTACCAATCTAAGGTAGGGGGTGAGATTTCTAGGTTAGATAGTTTAGTGAGTAGTAGTGGATATGAGATGGTATCAAGTACCAATCTAAGGTAGGGGGTGAGATTCCTAGGTTAGATAGTTTAGTGAGTAGTAGGGGATGTGAGATGGTACCAAGTACCAATCTAAGGTAGGGGGTAAGATTCCTAGGTTAGATAGTTTAGTGAGTAGTAGGGGATGTGAGATGGTATCAAGTACCAATCTAAGGTAGGGGGTCAGATTCCTAGGTTAGATCGTTTAGTGAGTAGTAGGGGATGTGAGATGGTACCAAATACCAATCTAAGGTAGGGGGTGAGATTCCTAGGTTAGATAGTTTAGTGAGTAGTAGGGGATGTGAGATGGTATCAAGTACCAGTCTAAGGTTGGGGGTGAGATTCCTAGGTTTGTTAGTTTAGTGAGTAGTAGGGGATGTGAGATGGTACCAAGTACCAATCTAAGATAGGGGGTGAGATTCCTAGGTTAGATAGTTTAGTGAGTAGTAGGGGGTGTGAGATGGTACCAAGTACCAATCTAAGGTAGGAGGTGAGATTCTTAGGTTAGATAGTTTAGTGAGTAGTAGTGGAAGTGAGATGGTATCAAGTACCAATCTAAGGTAGGGGGTGAGATTTCTAGGTTAGATAGTTTAGTGAGTAGTAGTGGATATGAGATGGTATCAAGTACCAGTCTAAGGTAGGGGGTGAGATTCCTAGGTTAGATAGTTTAGTGAGTAGTAGGGGATGTGAGATAGTATCAAGTACCAATCTAAGGTAGGGGGTGAGATTCCTAGGTTAGATAGTTTAGTGAGTAGTAGTGGATGTGAGATGGTATCAAGTACCAGTCTAAGGTAGGGGGTGAGATTCCTAGGTTTGTTAGTTTAGTGAGTAGTAGGGGATGTGAGATGGTACCAAGTACCAATCTAAGGTAGGGGGTGAGATTTCTAGGTTAGATAGTTTAGTGAGTAGTAGTGGATATGAGATGGTATCAAGTACCAATCTAAGGTAGGGGGTGAGATTCCTAGGTTAGATAGTTTAGTGAGTAGTAGTGGAAGTGAGATGGTATCAAGTACCAATCTAAGGTAGGGGGTGAGATTTCTAGGTTAGATAGTTTAGTGAGTAGTAGTGGATGTGAGATGGTATCATGTACCAATCTAAGGTAGGGGGTGAGATTCCTAGGTTAGATAGTTTAGTGAGTGGTAGTGGATATGAGATGGTATCAAGTACCAATCTAAGGTAGGGGGTGAGATTCCTAGGTTAGATAGTTTAGTGAGTAGTAGTGGATGTGAGATGGTATCATGTACCAATCTAAGGTAGGGGGTGAGATTCCTAGGTTAGATAGTTTAGTGAGTAGTAGTGGAAGTGAGATGGTATCAAGTACCAATCTAAGGTAGGGGGTGAGATTTCTAGGTTAGATAGTTTAGTGAGTAGTAGTGGATATGAGATGGTATCAAGTACCAATCTAAGGTAGGGGGTGAGATTCCTAGGTTAGATAGTTTAGTGAGTAGTAGGGGATGTGAGATGGTATCAAGTACCAATCTAAGGTAGGAGGTGAGATTCTTAGGTTAGATAGTTTAGTGAGTAGTAGTGGAAGTGAGATGGTATCAAGTACCAATCTAAGGTAGGGGGTGAGATTTCTAGGTTAGATAGTTTAGTGAGTAGTAGGGGATGTGAGATGGTACCAAGTACCAATCTAAGGTAGGGGGTGAGATTTCTAGGTTAGATAGTTTAGTGAGTAGTAGTGGATGTGAGATGGTATCAAGTACCAATGTAAGGTAGGGGGTGAGATTTCTAGGTTAGATAGTTTAGTGAGTAGTAGTGGATATGAGATGGTATTAAGTACCAATCTAAGGTAGGGGGTGAGATTCCTAGGTTAGATAGTTTAGTGAGTGGTAGTGGATGTGAGATGGTATCAAGTACCAATCTAAGGTAGGGGGTGAGATTTCTAGGTTAGATAGTTTAGTGAGTAGTAGTGGATATGAGATGGTATCAAGTACCAATCTAAGGTAGGGGGTGAGATTTCTAGGTTAGATAGTTTAGTGAGTAGTAGGGGATGTGAGATGGTATCAAGTACCAATCTAAGGTAGGGGGTGAGATTTCTAGGTTAGATAGTTTAGTGAGTAGTAGGGGATGTGAGATGGTATCAAGTACCAATCTAAGGTAGGAGGTGAGATTCCTAGGTTAGATAGTTTAGTGAGTAGTAGGGGATGTGAGATGGTACCAAGTACCAATCTAAGGTAGGGGGTGAGATTCCTAGGTTAGATAGTTTAGTGAGTGGTAGTGGATGTGAGATGGTACCAAGTACCAATCTAAGGTAGGAGGTGAGATTCCTAGGTTAGATAGTTTAGTGAGTAGTAGTGGATATGAGATGGTATCAAGTACCAATCTAAGGTAGGGGGTGAGATTTCTAGGTTAGATAGTTTAGTGAGTAGTAGTGGAAGTGAGATGGTATCAAGTACCAATCTAAGGTAGGGGGTGAGATTTCTAGGTTAGATAGTTTAGTGAGTAGTAGGGGATGTGAGATGGTATCAAGTACCAATCTAAGGTAGGGGGTGAGATTCTTAGGTTTGTTAGTTTAGTGAGTAGTAGTGGAAGTGAGATGGTACCAAGTACCAATCTAAGGTAGGGGGTGAGATTCCTAGGTTTGTTAGTTTAGTGAGTAGTAGTGGATATGAGATGGTATCAAGTACCAATCTAAGGTAGGGGGTGAGATTCCTAGGTTTGTTAGTTTAGTGAGTAGTAGTGGAAGTGAGATGGTACCAAGTACCAATCTAAGGTAGGGGGTGAGATTTCTAGGTTAGATAGTTTAGTGAGTAGTAGTGGATATGAGATGGTATCAAGTACCAATCTAAGGTAGGGGGTGAGATTCCTAGGTTTGTTAGTTTAGTGAGTAGTAGTGGAAGTGAGATGGTACCAAGTACCAATCTAAGGTAGGGGGTGAGATTTCTAAGTTAGATAGTTTAGTGAGTAGTAGTGGATATGAGATGGTATCAAGTACCAATCTAAGGTAGGGGGTGAGATTCCTAGGTTAGATAGTTTAGTGAGTAGTAGGGGCTGTGAGATGGTACCAAGTACCAATCTAAGGTAGGGGGTGAGATTTCTAGGTTAGATAGTTTAGTGAGTAGTAGGGGATGTGAGATGGTATCAAGTACCAATCTAAGGTAGGGGGTGAGATTTCTAGGTTAGATAGTTTAGTGAGTAGTAGGGGATGTGAGATGGTATCAAGTACCAATCTAAGGTAGGAGGTGAGATTCCTAGGTTAGATAGTTTAGTGAGTAGTAGGGGATGTGAGATGGTATCAAGTACCAATCTAAGGTAGGGGTGAGATTTCTAGGTTAGATAGTTTAGTGAGTAGTAGGGGATGTGAGATGGTATCAAGTACCAATCTAAGGTAGGAGGTGAGATTCCTAGGTTAGATAGTTTAGTGAGTAGTAGGGGATGTGAGATGGTACCAAGTACCAATCTAAGGTAGGGGGTGAGATTCCTAGGTTAGATAGTTTAGTGAGTGGTAGTGGATGTGAGATGGTACCAAGTACCAATCTAAGGTAGGAGGTGAGATTCCTAGGTTAGATAGTTTAGTGAGTAGTAGTGGATATGAGATGGTATCAAGTACCAATCTATGGTAGTGGGTGAGATTCCTAGGTTAGATAGTTTAGTGAGTAGTAGTGGAAGTGAGATGGTATCAAGTACCAATCTAAGGTAGGGGGTGAGATTTCTAGGTTAGATAGTTTAGTGACTAGTAGTGGATATGAGATGGTATCAAGTACCAATCTAAGGTAGGGGGTGAGATTCCTAGGTTTGTTAGTTTAGTGAGTAGTAGTGGAAGTGAGATGGTACCAAGTACCAATCTAAGGTAGGGGTTGAGATTTCTAGGTTAGATAGTTTAGTGAGTAGTAGTGGATATGAGATGGTATCAAGTACCAATCTAAGGTAGGGGTTGAGATTCCTAGGTTAGATAGTTTAGTGAGTAGTAGGGGATGTGAGATGGTACCAAGTACCAATCTAAGGTAGGGGGTGAGATTTCTAGGTTAGATAGTTTAGTGAGTAGTAGTGGATGTGAGATGGTATCAAGTACCAATCTAAGGTAGGGGGTGAGATTCCTAGGTTAGATAGTTTAGTGAGTAGTAGTGGATATGAGATGGTATCAAGTACCAATCTAAGGTAGGGGGTGAGATTCCTAGGTTAGATAGTTTAGTGAGTAGTAGGGAATGTGAGATGGTATCAAGTACCAATCTAAGGTAGGGGGTGAGATTCCTAGGTTAGATCGTTTAGTGAGTAGTAGGGGATGTGAGATGGTACCAAGTACCAATCTAAGGTAGGGGGTGAGATTCCTAGGTTAGATAGTTTAGTGAGTAGTAGGGGATGTGAGATGGTATCAAGTACCAGTCTAAGGTTGGGGGTGAGATTCCTAGGTTTGTTAGTTTAGTGAGTAGTAGGGGATGTGAGATGGTACCAAGTACCAATCTAAGATAGGGGGTGAGATTCCTAGGTTAGATAGTTTAGTGAGTAGTAGGGGGTGTGAGATGGTACCAAGTACCAATTTAAGGTAGGAGGTGAGATTCTTAGGTTAGATAGTTTAGTGAGTAGTAGTGGAAGTGAGATGGTATCAAGTACCAATCTAAGGTAGGGGGTGAGATTTCTAGGTTAGATTGTTTAGTGAGTAGTAGTGGATATGAGATGGTATCAAGTACCAGTCTAAGGTAGGGGGTGAGATTCCTAGGTTAGATAGTTTAGTGAGTAGTAGGGGATGTGAGATGGTATCAAGTACCAATCTAAGGTAGGGGGTGAGATTCCTAGGTTAGATAGTTTAGTGAGTAGTAGTGGATGTGAGATGGTATCAAGTACCAGTCTAAGGTAGGGGGTGAGATTCCTAGGTTTGTTAGTTTAGTGAGTAGTAGGGGATGTGAGATGGTACCAAGTACCAATCTAAGGTAGGGGGTGAGATTTCTAGGTTAGATAGTTTAGTGAGTAGTAGTGGATATGAGATGGTATCAAGTACCAATCTAAGGTAGGGGGTGAGATTCCTAGGTTAGATAGTTTAGTGAGTAGTAGTGGAAGTGAGATGGTATCAAGTACCAATCTAAGGTAGGGGGTGAGATTTCTAGGTTAGATAGTTTAGTGAGTAGTAGTGGATGTGAGATGGTATCATGTACCAATCTAAGGTAGGGGGTGAGATTCCTAGGTTAGATAGTTTAGTGAGTGGTAGTGGATATGAGATGGTATCAAGTACCAATCTAAGGTAGGGGGTGAGATTCCTAGGTTAGATAGTTTAGTGAGTAGTAGTGGATGTGAGATGGTATCATGTACCAATCTAAGGTAGGGGGTGAGATTCCTAGGTTAGATAGTTTAGTGAGTAGTAGTGGAAGTGAGATGGTATCAAGTACCAATCTAAGGTAGGGGGTGAGATTTCTAGGTTAGATAGTTTAGTGAGTAGTAGTGGATATGAGATGGTATCAAGTACCAATCTAAGGTAGGGGGTGAGATTCCTAGGTTAGATAGTTTAGTGAGTAGTAGGGGATGTGAGATGGTATCAAGTACCAATCTAAGGTAGGAGGTGAGATTCTTAGGTTAGATAGTTTAGTGAGTAGTAGTGGAAGTGAGATGGTATCAAGTACCAATCTAAGGTAGGGGGTGAGATTCCTAGGTTAGATAGTTTAGTGAGTAGTAGGGGATGTGAGATGGTACCAAGTACCAATCTAAGGTAGGGGGTGAGATTCCTAGGTTAGATAGTTTAGTGAGTAGTAGGGGATGTGAGATGGTATCAAGTACCAATCTAAGGTAGGGGGTGAGATTCCTAGGTTAGATAGTTTAGTGAGTAGTAGTGGAAGTGAGATGGTATCAAGTACCAATCTAAGGTAGGGGGTGAGATTTCTAGGTTAGATAGTTTAGCGAGTAGTAGGGGGTGTGAGATGGTACCAAGTACCAATCTAAGGTAGGGGGTGAGATTCCTAGGTTAGATAGTTTAGTGAGTAGTAGTGGAAGTGAGATGGTATCAAGTACCAATCTAAGATAGGGGGTGAGATTCCTAGGTTAGATAGTTTAGTGAGTAGTAGGGGGTGTGAGATGGTACCAAGTACCAATCTAAGGTAGGGGGTGAGATTCCTAGGTTAGATAGTTTAGTGAGTAGTAGTGGAAGTGAGATGGTATCAAGTACCAATCTAAGGTAGGGGGTGAGATTTCTAGGTTAGATAGTTTAGTGAGTAGTAGTGGATATGAGATGGTATCAAGTACCAATCTAAGGTAGGGGGTGAGATTCCTAGGTTAGATAGTTTAGTGAGTAGTAGGGGATGTGAGATGGTATCAAGTACCAATCTAAGGTAGGAGGTGAGATTCTTAGGTTAGATAGTTTAGTGAGTAGTAGTGGAAGTGAGATGGTATCAAGTACCAATCTAAGGTAGGGGGTGAGATTTCTAGGTTAGATAGTTTAGTGAGTAGTAGGGGATGTGAGATGGTACCAAGTACCAATCTAAGGTAGGGGGTGAGATTTCTAGGTTAGATAGTTTAGTGAGTAGTAGTGGATGTGAGATGGTATCAAGTACCAATCTAAGGTAGGGGGTGAGATTTCTAGGTTAGATAGTTTAGTGAGTAGTAGGGGATGTGAGATGGTATCAAGTACCAATCTAAGGTAGGGGTGAGATTTCTAGGTTAGATAGTTTAGTGAGTAGTAGGGGATGTGAGATGGTATCAAGTACCAATCTAAGGTAGGGGGTGAGATTCCTAGGTTAGATAGTTTAGTGAGTAGTAGTGGAAGTGAGATGGTATCAAGTACCAATCTAAGGTAGGGGGTGAGATTTCTAGGTTAGATAGTTTAGTGAGTAGTAGTGGAAGTGAGATGGTATCAAGTACCAATCTAAGGTAGGGGGTGAGATTTCTAGGTTAGATAGTTTAGTGAGTAGTAGTGGATATGAGATGGTATCAAGTACCAATCTAAGGTAGGAGGTGAGATTCCTAGGTTAGATAGTTTAGTGAGTAGTAGTGGATGTGAGATGGTATCAAGTACCAATCTAAGGTAGGGGGTGAGATTTCTAGGTTAGATAGTTTAGTGAGTAGTAGGGGATGTGAGATGGTATCAAGTACCAATCTAAGGTAGGGGGTGAGATTTCTAGGTTAGATAGTTTAGTGAGTAGTAGTGGATATGAGATGGTATCAAGTACCAATCTAAGGTAGGGGGTGAGATTTCTAGGTTAGATAGTTTAGTGAGTAGTAGGGGATGTGAGATGGTATCAAGTACCAATTTAAGGTAGGGGGTGAGATTTCTAGGTTAGATAGTTTAGTGAGTAGTAGGGGATGTGAGATGGTATCAAGTACCAATCTAAGGTAGGAGGTGAGATTCCTAGGTTAGATAGTTTAGTGAGTAGTAGGGGATGTGAGATGGTACCAAGTACCAATCTAAGGTAGGGGGTGAGATTCCTAGGTTAGATAGTTTAGTGAGTGGTAGTGGATGTGAGATGGTACCAAGTACCAATCTAAGGTAGGAGGTGAGATTCCTAGGTTAGATAGTTTAGTGAGTAGTAGTGGATATGAGATGGTATCAAGTACCAATCTAAGGTAGGGGGTGAGATTCCTAGGTTAGATAGTTTAGTGAGTAGTAGTGGAAGTGAGATGGTATCAAGTACCAATCTAAGGTAGGGGGTGAGATTCCTAGGTTAGATCGTTTAGTGAGTAGTAGGGGATGTGAGATGGTACCAAGTACCAATCTAAGGTAGGGGTTGAGATTCCTAGGTTAGATAGTTTAGTGAGTAGTAGGGGATGTGAGATGGTACCAAGTACCAATCTAAGGTAGGGGGTGAGATTCCTAGGTTAGATAGTTTAGTGAGTAGTAGGGGATGTGAGATGGTACCAAGTACCAATCTAAGGTAGGGGGTGAGATTCCTAGGTTTGTTAGTTTAGTGAGTAGTAGGGGATGTGCGATGGTACCAAGTACCAATCTAAGGTAGGGGGTGAGATTCCTAGGTTAGATAGTTTAGTGAGTAGTAGTGGATGTGAGATGGTACCAAGTACCAATCTAAGGTAGGAGGTGAGATTCCTAGGTTAGATCGTTTAGTGAGTGGTAGTGGATGTGAGATGGTATCATGTACCAATCTAAGGTAGGGGGTGAGATTCCTAGGTTAGATAGTTTAGTGAGTAGTAAGGGATGTAAGAGGGTATCAAATGCCTTTGATATGTCGAGAAATAAAGAGTACACAATTTTCCCTGTATCTCCTGCACTGTTTAGAGTATCCAAGAATGATATAAGGGCAGTGGTGCCCAGGTCTAACAACTGTGTTGCGTGGGGGACAAGAATTTATTGTCTAGGAGGTGTTTTAAGAGTTGATTGGGGACACATTTTTCTAGAATTTTGGATAGATGGGAAAGGATTGCTATGGGTTGGAAATTGGTGAAATCTATGTTTTGGCCACCTTTATATAGTGGGAGAATATAAGCTTTTTTCCAAATATTGGGTACATGCTCTTCATGGAGCTAACGGGATAAGCTATAGACTTTGCTGACATCTGTAGGTATGTTGGAGGTGGGTTATCAAGCGCATTAGTAAATGGTTTGAGTTTAAGCGGTAGTTACAAGGTAGTTGAGGTAGGAATGGGGAGACGGTGAAGTCTGGCGTGGAGTTTATATTTGGCGAGTGTGCTGTGATATTTATTTGAGGCAAGTTTCCTGTAAGTTTAGCAATGGGGTCTATAAAATGTGAATTGAATATTGTGGCAATTTCTGTGGGGGATTTGTCTGGGTCAGGACAGGGGTTGTTATTGGATCCTGGGTTAAGTAGGGTTGAGACTGTATTCCAGAATTTCATATCATGTTGTTTATGGCATTTTTGGTTAGATAGGATTGTTTTTTGTATTTTACTGCTGCACATTTTGCTTGATTACGAAGTTGTTTGAATTGTAGTAGGTATTGGGGGTCTTTGTTTTTTGCCAAAACTTCCAACATTTGTCTCTTTTAGACATCAGTTGTTTTGTGGGATATGTAAGCCAGCATCGCTGTTTTTAATTATTTTTTGCCATATGGGGGCTAGATTGTTTAGGATATTTAAGAAGGTTGCATTAAAGAATTCAACAGCTTCATCTAGTGAGAGGACTTTGAGAATGCTCCAGTTTACTTGTGCCAGGGTGTCATTTAGAGTTGTTTGGTCGACATTTCTAGTTAGTCTGTTGGCTGGGGGCTATAGGGTGGATTTACATATTATGTATGCTGAGAGGTGATCAATTATGGTTTGAGGTCAAGCCCCTGGTAAAGCTACTTTGTTTGGGTGTGAGACTTGTATCCAGTCTGTGATAGAACCACTGGTTGTTGCTTCGTTGGGTCTAGTTATTTCATTGATGAACTGGGTATAATTGAGTAGATTTATATTTATTAAGGGTTGATTTTTTTTGTGACTTCTAACCAATCTATGTTGACATCTCCGAGGATAATTGTCTCACTGGTAAAAGTTTTTGAAGTCTAGGCAAGGATTTGCTCTAGGATGGGTATTTTATTGCCTGGTAGAATATAGATTCCAATGATGCAGAGCTTTTTGCTGGTATTCAGTTGTAGGAAAGCTACAACAATTTTGACAGATGCGAATTGTGGGGTAGAGTTGGTATGTGGTACTAATGTGAAATGAGTTGGATAAATTAATGCAACACCTCCACCTTTTTTACGGGGTCTGTCATATCTTAAGCAGGAGTAGCCAGGTAGTAGAAATTCTGAGTTTTTGATATATGGTTTAAGTCAGGTTTCTATGGTTGCTATTATATCCGGCCTACTTTGTGAAATCCAGGCATGGAAGTCTGGAATTGTATTCCTGATACTTTGCAGGTTAAAGGTTGCTATGGTGAGAGATTTATTGGCTTGTTGGGTTGTGAGATTTAGGGTTGGTCCGGGGTTAGGGTGGATGTCCCTGCATAGGGGAAGTTTTGCTTTATTAAAAGGTAGGTTTGTGGTTCTTAGTTTTCTTCTAAGTCTGGGATGTTTGTATAGAGTTGTTAGGCTAAGTTTAGTATTTGTTTCAGTTACTAGTTTAAATCTGGTAGCAGAGTGGTTGTATAATGCAATAAGCCCTGGGTGAATAAGGTTGTAGCTGAGTGTAGTTGGACTTATGGTTGAGGTTATAGGTAAAGGTTTTAAATTGTGGTGTATCATGTGGATGTAAGTTAAGTGCAGAAGGGTAAGGAAAGCAATGGAGATTGGGAAGAGCAATGGTGCTGAGTGTAGACATATCGTTCATAGGTTCATAAGTTGATACTAGGCTATCTGCCCTAGGGCAATTATAAGCCTAGTCAGAGTGTGTTTGGCTTTTGCCACCCTTTAGATTAGTTGACTGTGCCTCTGTATAGTAGGTCACAGAAGGTAGCCCTTTTAAGGTTAGTTTACTGTACCTCTGTCTAGCAGGGACACAGAGGAGATCCCAGGGGTAAACTTACGATCTCTCATCCACTCGTCAAGATTTCTCTTGAAGAGGGTCAGTGAGGGGCCCTGCCTAACATGGATTGGGATTTTGTTCCAGAGTGAGGGGAGCCTCTGGGATATGAATCTGTCCCTCCAGCATGTCCTATTTATTTCTGTGCTGAGGTTCAAGTCCTTAGAGCGTGTAGCTCTAAGGGATTTGGATTTCCTGAGGTGGAGCATGTCCATTAATTCTAGGTTGGATATGGCTTTATACGTCAGACACAGATCGCCTCTGAGTAGGCACTACGCAACTGAGTAGAGCTGGAGTTTCTTTAGCCGAACTGCATAGGGCATCTGTTTGAGTACCTTGATCCTCCTGGTGAGGTACTTTTGGGGTCTTTCCAGTTGCTGCAGGTGTTGGGTAAGGTACATCCCAAATGGGGCATTGTATTCAATTATGGGCCTGATAAGTGATGAGTAGAGGGGCACAATGACCTCTCTTGATCTAGATGTGAACCCTTTTGTGATAAGGTGGGCTAAATAGAAGGTCTTTCTAACCACTTTGGCAACGTGATTGTCAAATGATAGATTACAATTTACTTGGGTCACCAAGTCCCTAATTACTTCTTTCATACTTAATGGATTACCACCTATGTGGTAATTTGTGGGCACTTTGTTTTTCCCAAAGGGGATGACTATGCACTTTTTGGCATTTAGCTTTAGGCCATGGCTCTGGCACCAGTTATCCATCTCTGTGAGACCCTTTTGGAGGATGCTTGTGTCAGCCAGAGAGTCAATTATGGCACCCAATTTGCAGTCATCTGCGAACTTGGTCAGCCATAGTCCACCCATTTTAGCCTGTACCTTGGAGAAATATATACCGAACAAGAGAGGTCCCAGGACTGAACCTTGTGGGACGCCACTTGTAACTGGTTTAGAGTCTGACATGGCACCTGCAATTCTGACCATGTGGGTTCTTTCCCTGAGCCAGTTTGCAACCCATTTTGTGACATAGGGTTTGATATTTAAGCTGGTGAGCTTATTTATGATGCCCGAGTGGGGTATTGTGTCGAAGGCATTTGCGAGGTCCAAGTAGGCTGTGTGGACTACCTTCCCTTCATCTATGGCTTTGGTAACTGTTTCAAAGAAGTCGACCAGGTTCAAGAGGCAAGATCTGCCATTAACAAAGCCGAATTGGGTAGGATCCAGTGTCTGGAGGTTCCCAATGTCTTTGTTTATGATTTCCATGATGATACGCTCCATAGATTTGCAGACCAGGCTAGTCAGGCTTATAGGGCAATAGCTACCGGGGTCCGTTATGGCACCACCTTTGTGGAGCGGGACCACTGTTGCTGTACGCCATTCCTTGGGTACATATCCTGTAGTAAGGCTGAGATTGAACAGTGACTTTATGTGAGGGTTTAGTTCTTCTTGGAGCTCATGTAAGATGCAGCCCGGGACACCGTCTGGTCCCATTGATGCTGTGTTTTTTGCTTTGGAGAAGGCAACTCTCACCTGTGCATCTGTGATGTCATGGAGGCTACACTCTGTTGGGACAGACATTTACTCTTTTGGGGGGGAAGGGGGGGAGAAGTTTGCACTGAACCTTTCTGCCAGGATGTTGGCAATGTCTGTGGGTTCAGTGTATTTTTTTCATTTTGCACTAACTCAGAGCATATCTGGGAGTTGCCTCCCAGGTTCCTGACATAACAAAAGAAGGCCTTGTGATTATCTTTAGTGTCTTGTGCAATTTTTCTTTCGAAGCTGGCCTTAGATGATTTTATGAGGGATCGTAGTTTCTTGCTAGTACTGATCAGAGATGCCTACCCTTTTTGGGATTTTGCTCTATCATGTAGTAGCTTTCTCCTTCTGTTGTATAGCTTATTTATGGCCGGGGTCCACCAGACAGGTCTCCTGCCTTTGGAGGAGTGAGTCTTGGTTTTGTTTGGGATAGCATGATCCATGCATTCCTGTAGGTGTCCATAGAATGCTTTTGTAAAGGATTCTGCATTTTGGGCCGTATTTTCCAGTGGCCCGGGGGCTTTGAAGGATTCCACCTCAGTTTTGAGAAGTGTGAAGTTTGCTTTTGATAAGTTCTTCACCGTTGTTTTCTTGGCTGGGGGTGGAGACGGGATATGGATGTCCAGTGAGATTAATTTATGGTCTGATCTTACCAATGAGGGGTATACCTCTGGTGTGGAACATAGAGACCCCATGTTGGTGATGAACAGGTCCAATATGTTTTCCCCTCTTGTGGGAGTGGTGACCAGTTGTTCCATAGCATTTGAGTTTATAAATTCTAGGAACCGTTGGGCGAGGGTGTTGGGGCTTGAGTAGTTTTCCCAATCAATGTTTGGGTAGTTGAAGTCACCCAATATAATGGTGTTTGGGGAGACCTTCATATTCTCCAGTGTTCTCAGGAAAGCTGAGTGGGGTTCCTGTATTTGTGAGGGTGGTCTGTAGTAGGCTACAAACTGAAAGACAGTTTTGCCCACTGTTAGTTGCACATGGTTGGTCTCCAATGCTTTGTGCAGTGCCACTAACCTGGAGGTGTGGGTATCTTTGATGAATATGGATACTCCCCCTCCTTTTGTGATTCAGTCCGAGTTTTGGGGCCGAAAAGCATGGTATGAAGTATAACCTAGTAGTGCTGGGGTGCTCTCGGGAGCCTTGAACCAGGTTTCTGTTACTGCACAGATATCGATATTCTCCATACTGAGGAGAGTCTTGAGTGCATGCATCTTGAGGTTTAGACTTTTGGCATTGAGCAGCATAACCCTTCGGTTTTTTTTCTTTGTGTTGTCTATGGAGGTGGGTTTGTCTTTTGAGCCTTGCCATAAAAGGCACTAAGGGGGTGCCAAGAGCCTTTGCCAGTATTCAAAAACCCAGGGGTGACAGGTGCAAGCCATCCCTAGCGAAGCAACGTGGCTTGTCGAGCATGTCATCCCAGGCTGACAGCCACTGGATCCCCTTTGAATGACACCAATACTTTAGCCAATTGTTAAAATTGATAATTTTGTCTTTATAATGTGGCATCATTCTTGGTGAGGGCAAGATGCTACTCAAGGTCAGGGTCATACCGGCCTGGGCTACATGATCAGAGAGTTCCTCTATGTCTCTTTTCATGTAGTCCAGGGAGGTACGTCTCAGGTCATTCACACCAGCATGGACAATGACGGAGTCATATTTGTACTTGCTTTGGAGTGATCTGAGTGCATGTGTTATGTGGCGGATCCTGGCACCCGACAGGCAGCTTACAGTGACCTTCTCCTTGTTCAGTCTGGTGAGTGGGACGTCAGTGTGTCTGACAATAGAGTCACCTATTACAAGTGTAGTAAGTGTGTTGTTTAGCCTTAAGGGCTGTGACTGTGTGGCACACTGACTTCGTGAACTATGTACTACGTGGGTATTGTTGCGTGGTAGGGGTTGCTTGGATGTCTGCTTTGGAGGTCTCTGCTGCTTAGGCAGATTTTTACTTAGAGCCTCCAAGTATGTTTTTGTGTGTTTATGTGTTTGGTTTGCTGATGCGAGAGGTCTATGTGAGACTGGATTTGTGGTGTGTGTGGTTACCTTCTCCTCTGACTGGCTGTGCCAGTACTGGGTTGAGAGAGCTCAGCCTCCAGTATGGCTATATAGTTGCATCTCTCACATATATTTGAGCTTGCTGGGAGGAGGAGACGGTGGTCTGTGTACATAAGGCAGTTGTAACATTGCCTCAAGATTCCCAGATTCACCAATGCAACTGGAGAGTAAACGCGAAATTGACCTTTGGACATGCCAGAATAGTATAGGGAACTACTTACTGACTGATCAGAAAGGACCAATAGGGAGCTAAGTACTTAAAAAGAGTATAAGAGGGTGTAGTGCTTTACTTTATTTGTGTTTACCTATAAGATTACTTATACAAGCAAGTGCAGGGCTTTAGAGTAAAAATAGAGTGCTTATTTTGAGATTTAGAACAGTTCTAAGGGTAAAAGTGAAGAGCAGACTTTGTGGAGCCAGGAATAGTTTAAACCTGTTTAAGCGGCGCTGTCCGATGCTGCGCTATGCGTAAAATCGTGCAAAACCACACAAATGCAGGTTTTAAAGCAGGGAAAGAGATAGGAATTGACCAAAAACGGCCAATAAGCTACTAGTTTCAGGGCTGAGACCACTCCTCCAGTGACAGATAGGCTGCTCAAAACTCCCCACTCTCACTGGTGAACAGGGAAGCTTCCTCCTATCCAAGTAAGGATATGGGCAACACAGGAAACTATACCACAGTCCGGAATTCAGCAAAGCCTGAAATCTGGACTAATCTAGAAGTGAGATTGAAAAGTGTAGGTGGATTGAAAACAACTCCAAGCCACACCAGTAAACCAACAGATAAAATAAAAAACTGGGAACTGAGGCTGTACTAAAGAACGAAGTGCAAATCCTTAGCGTAAAAACACCTTAATCAACGCTTTCATCTGTAGATTTCATCAGAAATACAAAAGTTCATATAAAATCACCATATATATGCTAAGATTCTAATTATTCAATTAACAATTGACCTATCAAATCATTTCTTAAAAACAATTTGTATTATCTAATTAAATCACCAATTTCCTGTTAGTTAAAAAACATTTGATGTTAATCAAATCATTCAAGCCAGGGTGACTGTCTGCTCCTAACCTCAACTGCCATAACTTTTCTTTTCTTTCAACTTTGTTTTTGATGTTACCCCCTCTACCATCATTCAATATATGTTCAATGATGGCAAAAGAAACATTTTTATATGTATTACATACTCCTGTGTGTCTAAAAAGTGCATTATTAATGTCCTTTGTTTTAATAGCATAATAATGCTCTCTTATTTGTTTATTAAGACTCCTAGTTGTCATTCCTATGTATATGCGGGACATCCCAAACTTAACGCTACATATACTACATTACTAGTGTTACAACTAAATCTGCCAGGTATTTTGATCGTATAAGATAAATGGTCTAAACATATATAAGGCCCCTCATGAATGTATCTACAACAATTGCAATTATAACATTTGTAGGTACCATTCAGTCAATCAGACTTAAGGCCAGACTTGGGTGCACTATCTGATTCCGATATGTTTTTTATATTTGCACTTTTCTTATGTACAAAATAAGAGATCATACCTAAGGACTCATGCAGTTCACTGTTACCAGTTATAATTTTCCAAATATTTTTGTCTACAGACATAATACTACTAATATTCACTGTCATCTCGACAGCGAGCCTTGGAACAACTGTCGAAACATTGGTTTGGGGTGAAATATTTTTAACCATAAAACCATGTGATAAAATAGGTGGAAAATCTGTACTTATGTCCTATGTCACCCCCTACGAACTTTAAAAAGGTGCTACTTAAATTTAATTGTTCCATAAAGTCAATTTTTTTTAAATAACAGGAAATTGGTGATTTAATTTGATAATACAAATTGTTCTTAAGAAATAGTTTGATATGTCAATTGTTAATTGAATAATTAGAATCTTGGCATATATATGGTGATTTTATATGAACTTTTGTATTTCTGATGAAGTCTACGGACGAACACGTTGATTAAAGTGTTTTTATACTCAGGATTTGCACATCATTCTTTGGTATAGCCGCAGTTCCCAGTTTTTTATTTTATTTTATAGTGTAGGTGGATTGCTGATTGGGATAGGGAGAAGGGGAGAAGCCTGTCTAGGAATAAAGGAACTTGATCCTGGAGTGATGGGAATGGGAGTAAGGAAGGAGAACGAACTGAGCCCGAGCGCAGCAAGGGAGAACGGAGCAGGCAATACCTGGAGCTAGCAAAGCGACAGCAGAAATGAGCCTGAAGAATAAAAACTATCAGTATCAGTGTAGACACTAACCAGGTAAGTCAGGATTAAAGGAAAAATAGTACAGGATGATGAATTAAAGAAAACACTTGCACTAGCTTTTGAAAGTCAAATAAGAGTTTCATGTATTAATCTGTGAAAGTCCAACGGAAAAGCCTGGTAGCAAGATAGAGGGTCGAAGGTATCACTTTGTTAGGGAATTATAAGCCCTGGGTGCAGATACACTTCTGAGGAACAGTGTTGCCAAACTACAAGACGTATTGAAGGGAGTCACTGGAGAGAAGTCTGCTAGTCTGAAAGAATGAGGGGGGGGCTACTAGAGGGTCGTATGCAGCTGTTTCACCTGGCTTAGTGAGCACTAGGATGCTATACAAGTATTGACAAGCTAGCTGAATTAAGTACAAAGTAGCTTATAAGTGTAAAAGTTTATCAGCACATTCACCATGAAAGAGGCGCCTATATTCACTTTTAAAGTAAAATAGTGTCCTGTCAATGCTATAATAAAAGCCGTTGCAGCATGATCCACTGGAAGGGTGTCCAGCAGAGCACTTTCAGTTTTGGGGGGTATATACACACACAATTATTCGAGCACAGAGTACTAAATAAAACATTTTTTCTGACATTCCTTCTGGAAATGACCCATGAAAGCATGCAGTGGGAATTGAATTAAGAAAAGATGGTGATAAGCTGCAAGGAAGAGCTGTAATGGTTCATAGGCTTTTACTAGAGATAGCAAGTTAAGCAGGCACTTAAGCTGTATGCAGCTCTTTGCTTTAACTCAGCACATTGTAGTCTCAGTCAGCAGGAAGTCCTCATTTACAGCTGAAGTTTTTACTCTGAGCAAGCTTAGATAAAGGCATACTCAGTAGCAAGATGTGCTAAAGCACAGCCCATCACTTCAGGAACAAGATAAATCATGTGAGACGTGCCTACCTTAGTTACTGCCCTACCATCATTTATTTCAAGTTTAGTTAGGGACCTACCAATATTTCAGCGTTATACCATAGTCATTTATTGTACCGATACTGAATATTCTACAGTCATTAGAATGTATTTAAGAGAAAAAAAATCAAGCAAGCCAGATATCATGCAAATAAATCTATATGCCATATTTCTATACTGTTGGACTAAATGGAAGGTCAGCTAACTTGTCTTCCATCAGCTTCACAGTGTTTGGTATATTAAAAGATGCTGAACTAGAACTCTTGAAGAGCAGACCCCATTTTCAGTGCAGGCCCAGAGAGAAAATATTTAAAGTATTACAAAAATATTTAAAAAAAATAGTTTTATAAGCTTCAAAAATAATACAAACAAAATCAACAGTTTAAATAATTCTACCAAATTAGACATAATGTGACAACATTGGTTAAAACAGATACAACTTTTATGACAATGATTTAATTATTAAAGAAATTGTAGCCAATTTAGAGAAATTAATGGTATGTTAGTATGGGTAATTTTTTTTGGGCTAGGCTTGTAAAGGCTCCAGGGCCATTAGCCTAGTACACATCTATGAGCCTATGAACCTATAATACAAAGAGGAATTGCAATATGAAGTGAGAGAAAAAAAACAAGCTTATGGCATATTTAGATAGAGAGTCAGGAGAGAGAAACAGATTGAAATAAGGAAGTGAGTGAAGAAGAGGGAGTAAGGAGGTGTAAGGTATGAATAGGTACTTGTTCATATTTAGGAATATAGTCTATCCTGGGGTTGGGCAAGAATAGAGCCAGATTTTGGGTATGAAGACTTTTAGAATGATTTTAAAGGATTGAAGGGAGGATAGTGACCTGATGGATATAGGTGAGGAGTTCCAGGCCATAGCAACATGATATGAGTAGAAACCATGTCAAGCATATTTGATAGGCTTGTACACAGAGGGAAGTTTTTGCCCACTGAAATCTAATAACTGAGTGGGAACATAGTTGTGTAGAATAGTATTTAGTGCCAGACAATCAGATGGATAATTTTATAGGTGGTAAGAAGCTGTGTTACTTGATGGGGTAGTTCTAACCAATTTAGGCTTTTTAGAGCTGTGGGTTCTGAAAGGAAATGATGCTTAGTTTGTTTCAAACTGTGTGTGAGAGAAGTAGGCCTCACTCTTACAAATGAGTAGGCCTCACTCTTACAAATGAGTAGGCCTCACTCTTACAAATGAACACAGTCTGTGAGCACCACACACCTCCACATCACTCCACATAAATACGTGGAAAGATACCATAAGCTGAGACTAGAAAAAGTCGTCGCCTAAATCTCCAAGGTCCAGTAAGACCAGGAGTGATCAGGAATTAAATGCCACAACATATACAAGCACATCCATTGCTGAAAGTCACCAGAAAAAATCCACCACAAATTCAGTGCACATAAACCCTCTACTAATAAAAATTCACCGATGAGTCATAACTCCACAATCAGGCGCATAGAATCTTTTCTCATAAGGTGGAACAAAAAAATAGAGTGACGGTAAGCTATCTTTGAAGTGCCAAGCTCTCCAATGCTTTAAGAGTTCTCAAGAACAAGTATAACCATGACGTGGTGGTGGTCTATGTGGGTGTAAACAACCTGGCATGCAAAATTGTGATGTATATGCAAAGGGGTATTTGTGTACTCTCCATGTATGGCACAAATTCAGGAAAGACCGGCTACTGAGCAGAATCACTTGTTCTCTGAGAATAATGATGAGATACAAAGAAAACATGGTTGGTTTCAACAATTAGCTGAACAAATAGCGTAATTTGAGGCAGATGCAATATGTGTCAGCTTGGGATGACTTGCTTCACCAAGGACGGCTTGCGCCTCTCATTACAGGGCTTCCGCAAATGGCTTTTTTAGGCAAAGGGCAGCAGATGGATCTCCCAACCTGAAAAACAAAACAAATCAAGCAGGAGACAATACCAATGTGGTGCTGCTCAGCACTAGCAGACAGACAACATCAATGTGGTGCTGCTCAACACTAGCAGACAGACAATATCAACGTGGTGCTGCTCAACACTAGGAGAGAGACAATATCAATGTGGTGCTGCTCAACACTAGGAGAGAGACAATATCAACGTGGTGCTGCTCAACGCTAGGAGACAGACAATATCAATGTAGTGCTGCTCAACACTAGGAGACAGACAACATCAATGTGGTGCTGCTCAACACTAGGAGACAGACAACATCAATGTGGTGCTGCTCAACACTAGGAGACAAACAACATCAATGTGGTGCTGCTCAACACTAGGAGACAGACAACATCAATGTGGTGCTGCTCAGCACTAGCAGACAGACATCAATGTGGTGCTGCTCAACACTAGGAAACAGACAGTATCAATGTGGTGCTGCTCAACACTAGCAGACAGACAATATCAATGTGGTGCTGCTCAACACTAGCAGACAGACATTATCAATGTGGTGCTGCTCAACACTAGGAGACAGAAATATCAATGTGGTGCTGCTCAATGCTAGGTGACAGACAACATCAATGTGGTGCTGCTCAACACCAGGAGACAGACAGTATCAATGTGGTTCTGCTCAACACTAGGAGACAGACAACATCAATGTGGTGCTGCTCAACACTAAGAGACAGAAATATCAATGTGGTGCTGCTCAACGCTAGGTGACAGACAATATCAATGTGGTGCTGCTCAACACGACAGCCAACATCAATGTGGTGCTGCTCAACACTAGGAGACAGACAACATCAATGTGGTGCTGCTCAACACTAGGAGACAGACAACATCAATGTGGTGCTGCTCAGCACTAGCAGACAGACATCAATGTGGTGCTGCTCAACACTAGGAAACAGACAGTATCAATGTGGTGCTGCTCAACACTAGCAGACAGACAATATCAATGTGGTGCTGCTCAACACTAGCAGACAGACATTATCAATGTGGTGCTGCTCAACACTAGGAGACAGAAATATCAATGTGGTGCTGCTCAATGCTAGGTGACAGACAACATCAATGTGGTGCTGCTCAACACCAGGAGACAGACAGTATCAATGTGGTTCTGCTCAACACTAGGAGACAGACAACATCAATGTGGTGCTGCTCAACACTAAGAGACAGAAATATCAATGTGGTGCTGCTCAACGCTAGGTGACAGACAATATCAATGTGGTGCTGCTCAACACTAGCAGACTGACAATATCAATGTGGTGCTGCTCAACGCTAGGTGACAGACAATATCAATGTGGTGCTGCTCAACACTAGGAGACAGAAATATCAATGTGGTGCTGCTCAACGCTAGGTGACAGACAATATCAATGTGGTGCTGCTCAGCACTAGCAGACAGACAACATCAATGTGGTGCTGCTCAACACTAGGAAACAGACAGTATCAATGTGGTGCTGCTCAACACTAGCAGAAAGACAATATCAATGTGGTGCTGCTCAACGCTAGGTGACAGACAATATCAATGTGGTGCTGCTCAACACTAGGAGACAGACAACATCAATGTGGTGCTGCTCAACACTAGGAGACAGAAATATCAATGTGGTGCTGCTCAACGCTAGGTGACAGACAATATCAATGTGGTGCTGCTCAACACTAGCAGACAGACAATATCAATGTGGTGCTGCTCAACGCTAGGTGACAGACAATATCAATGTGGTGCTGCTCAACACTAGGTGACAGAAATATCAATGTGGTGCTGCTCAACGCTAGGTGACAGACAATATCAATGTGGTGCTGCTCAACACTAGCAGACAGACAATATCAATGTGGTGCTGCTCAACGCTAGGTGACAGACAATATCAATGTGGTGCTGCTCAACACTAGGAGACAGAAATATCAATGTGGTGCTGCTCAACGCTAGGTGACAGACAATATCAATGTGGTGCTGCTCAACACTAGGAGACAGATAATATCAATGTGATGCTGCTCAACACTAGGAGACAGACAACATCAATGTGGTGCTGCTCAACACTAGGAGAGAGACAGTATCAATGTGGTGCTGCTCAACACTAGCAGACAGACAATATCAATGTGGTGCTGCTCAACACTAGCAGACAGACAATATCAATGTGGTGCTGCTCAACACTAGGAGACAGAAATATCAATGTGGTGCTGCTCAATGCTAGGTGACAGACAACATCAATGTGGTGCTGCTCAACACCAGGAGACAGACAGTATCAATGTGGTTCTGCTCAACACTAGGAGACAGACAACATCAATGTGGTGCTGCTCAACACTAGGAGACAGACAACATCAATGTGGTGCTGCTCAACACTAGGAGACAGACAGTATCAATGTGGTGCTGCTCAGCACAAGGAAACAGACAATATCAATGTGGTGCTGCTCAACACTAGGAGACAGACAACATCAATGTGGTGCTGCTCAACACTAAGAGACAGAAATATCAATGTGGTGCTGCTCAACGCTAGGTGACAGACAATATCAATGTGGTGCTGCTCAACACTAGCAGACAGACAATATCAATGTGGTGCTGCTCAACACTAGGTGACAGACAATATCAATGTGGTGCTGCTCAACACTAGGAGACAGAAATATCAATGTGGTGCTGCTCAACGCTAGGTGACAGACAATATCAATGTGGTGCTGCTCAGCACTAGCAGACAGACAACATCAATGTGGTGCTGCTCAACACTAGGAAACAGACAGTATCAATGTGGTGCTGCTCAACACTAGCAGACAGACAATATCAATGTGGTGCTGCTCAACGCTAGGTGACAGACAATATCAATGTGGTGCTGCTCAACACTAGGAGACAGACAACATCAATGTGGTGCTGCTCAACACTAGGAGACAGAAATATCAATGTGGTGCTGCTCAAAACTAGCAGACAGACAATATCAATGTGGTGCTGCTAAACGCTAGGTGACAGACAATATCAATGTGGTGCTGCTCAACACTAGGAGACAGAAATATCAATGTGGTGCTGCTCAACGCTAGGTGACAGACAATATCAATGTGGTGCTGCTCAACACTAGGAGACAGAAATATCAATGTGGTGCTGCTCAACGCTAGGTGACAGACAATATCAATGTGGTGCTGCTCAACGCTAGGAGACAGAAATATCAATGTGGTGCTGCTTAACGCTAGATGACAGACAACATCAATGTGGTGCTGCTCAACACTAGGAGACAGACAGTATCAATGTGGTTTTGCTCAACACTAGGAGACAGACAACATCAATGTGGTGCTGCTCAACACTAGGAGACAGACAGTATCAATGTGTTGCTGCTCAGCACAAGGAAACAGACAATATCAATGTGGTGCTGCTCAACACTAGGAGAGAGACAATGTCAATGTGGTGCTGCTCAACACTAGGAGACAGTATCAATGTGGTGTTGCTCAGCACTAGGAGACAGACAGTATCAGTGTGATGCTGCTCATCACTAGGAGACAGACAGTATCAATGTGGTGCTGCTCAACACTAAGAGACAGACAGTATCAATGTGGCGATGCTCAACACTAGGAGACAGTAAGTATCAATGTGGTGCTGCTCAACACTAGGAGACAGACAGTATCAATGTGGTGCTGCTCAGCACTAGGAGACAGACAACAATATAGTGCTTCCCAGCACTAGGAGATAGACAATATCAATGTGGTGCTGCTCAGCACTAGGAGAGAGACAATGTCAGTGTGGTGCTGCTCAGCACTAGGAGACAGACAGTATCAATGTGTTGCTGCTCAGCACTAGGAAATAGACAGTCTCAATGTGGTGCTGCTCAACACTAGGAGACAGACAATATCAATGTGGTGCTGCTCAACACTAGGAGACAGACAACATCAATGTGGTGCTACTCAACACTAGGAGACAGACAACATCAATGTGGTGCTGCTCAGCACTAGGAAACAGACAGTATCAATGTGGTGATGCTCAACACTAGGAGACAGACAACATCAATGTGGTGCTGCTCAGCACTAGGAAACAGACAGTATCAATGTGGTGCTGCTCAGCACTAGCAGACAGACAACATCAATGTGGTGCTGCTCAGCACTAGGAAACAGACAGTATCAATGTGGTGCTGCTCAACACTAGGAGACAGACAGTATCAATGTGGTGCTGCTCAACACTAGGAAACAGACAGTATCAATGTGGTGCTGCTCAACACTAGGAGACAGACAGTATCAATGTGGTGCTACTCAACACTAGGAGACAGGCAACATCAATGTGGTGCTGCTCAACACTAGGAGACAGACAACATCAATGTGGTGCTGCTCAACACTAGGAGACAGACAACATCAATGGGGTGCTGCTCAACACTAGGTGACAGACAATATAAATGTGGTGCTGCTCAGCACTACGAGACAGACAACATCAATGTGGTGCTGCTCAGCACTAGGAAACAGACAGTATCAATGTGGTGCTGCTCAACACTAGGAGACAGACAGTATCAATGTGGTGCTACTCAACACTAGGAGACAGACAATATCAATGTGGTGCTGCTCAACACTAGGAGACAGAAATATCAATGTGGTGCTGCTCAATGCTAGGTGACAGACAACATCAATGTGGTGCTGCTCAACACCAGGAGACAGACAGTATCAATGTGGTTCTGCTCAACACTAGGAGACAGACAACATCAATGTGGTGCTGCTCAACACTAGGAGACAGACAGTATCAATGTGGTGCTGCTCAGCACAAGGAAACAGACAATATCAATGTGGTGCTGCTCAACACTAGGAGACAGACAACATCAATGTGGTGTTGCTCAACACTAAGAGACAGAAATATCAATGTGGTGCTGCTCAACGCTAGGTGACAGACAATATCAATGTGGTGCTGCTCAACACTAGCAGACAGACAATATCAATGTGGTGCTGCTCAACGCTAGGTGACAGACAATATCAATGTGGTGCTGCTCAACACTAGGAGACAGAAATATCAATGTGGTGCTGCTCAACGCTAGGTGACAGACAATATCAATGTGGTGCTGCTCAGCACTAGCAGACAGACAACATCAATGTGCGCTGCTCAACACTAGGAAACAGACAGTATCAATGTGGTGCTGCTCAACACTAGCAGACAGACAATATCAATGTGGTGCTGTTCAACGCTAGGTGACAGACAATATCAATGTGGTGCTGCTCAACACTAGGAGACAGACAACATCAATGTGGTGCTGCTCAACACTAGGAGACAGAAATATCAATGTGGTGCTGCTCAACGCTAGGTGACAGACAATATCAATGTGGTGCTGCTCAACACTAGCAGACAGACAATATCAATGTGGTGCTGCTCAACGCTAGGTGACAGACAATATCAATGTGGTGCTGCTCAACACTAGGAGACAGAAATATCAATGTGGTGCTGCTCAATGCTAGGTGACAGACAATATCAATGTGGTGCTGCTCAACACTAGCAGACAGACAATATCAATGTGGTGCTGCTCAATGCTAGGTGACAGACAATATCAATGTGGTGCTGCTCAACACTAGGAGACAGAAATATCAATGTGGTGCTGCTCAACGCTAGGTGACGGACAATATCAATGTGGTGCTGCTCAACACTAGGAGATAGACAATATCAATGTGATGCTGCTCCACACTAGGAGACAGACAACATCAATGTGGTGCTGCTCAACACTAGGAGAGAGACAGTATCAATGTGGTGCTGCTCAACACTAGCAGACAGACAATATCAATGTGGTGCTGCTCAACACTAGCAGACAGACAATATCAATGTGGTGCTGCTCAACACTAGGAGACAGAAATATCAATGTGGTGCTGCTTAACGCTAGATGACAGACAACATCAATGTGGTGCTGCTCAACACTAGGAGACAGACAGTATCAATGTGGTTTTGCTCAACACTAGGAGACAGACAACATCAATGTGGTGCTGCTCAACACTAGGAGACAGACAGTATCAATGTGGTGCTGCTCAGCACAAGGAAACAGACAATATCAATGTGGTGCTGCTCAACACTAGGAGAGAGACAATGTCAATGTGGTGCTGCTCAACACTAGGAGACAGTATCAATGTGGTGTTGCTCAGCACTAGGAGACAGACAGTATCAGTGTGATGCTGCTCATCACTAGGAGACAGACAGTATCAATGTGGTGCTGCTCAACACTAGGAGACAGACAGTATCAATGTGGTGATGCTCAACACTAGGAGACAGTAAGTATCAATGTGGTGCTGCTCAACACTAGGAGACATACAGTATCAATGTGGTGCTGCTCAACACTAGGAGACAGACAACAATATAGTGCTTCCCAGCACTAGGAGACAGACAATATCAATGTGGTGCTGCTCAGCACTAGGAGAGAGACAATGTCAGTGTGGTGCTGCTCAGCACTAGGAGACAGACAGTATCAATGTGGTGCTGCTCAGCACTAGGAAACAGACAGTCTCAATGTGGTGCTGCTCAACACTAGGAGACAGACAATATCAATGTGGTGCTGCTCAACACTAGGAGACAGACAACATCAATGTGGTGCTACTCAACACTAGGAGACAGACAACATCAATGTGGTGCTGCTCAGCACTAGGAAACAGACAGTATCAATGTGGTGATGCTCAACACTAGGAGACAGACAACATCAATGTGGTGCTGCTCAGCACTAGGAAACAGACAGTATCAATGTGGTGCTGCTCAGCACTAGCAGACAGACAACATCAATGTGGTGCTGCTCAGCACTAGGAAACAGACAGTATCAATGTGGTGCTGCTCAACACTAGGAGACAGACAGTATCAATGTGGTGCTGCTCAACACTAGGAAACAGACAGTATCAATGTGGTGCTGCTCAGCACTAGGAGACAGACAGTATCAATGTGGTGCTACTCAACACTAGGAGACAGACAACATCAATGTGGTGCTGCTCAACACTAGGAGACAGACAACATCAATGTGGTGCTGCTCAACACTAGGAGACAGACAACATCAACGGGGTGCTGCTCAACACTAGGTGACAGACAATATCAATGTGGTGCTGCTCAACACTAGGAGACAGACAACATCAATGTGGTGCTGCTCAGCACTAGGAAACAGACAGTATCAATGTGGTGCTGCTCAACACTAGGAGACAGACAGTATCAATGTGGTGCTGCTCAACACTAGGAGACAGACAACATCAATGTGGTGCTGCTCAACACTAGGAGACAGACAACATCAATGTGGTGATGCTCAACACTAGGAGACAGACAGTATCAATGTGGTGCTGCTCAACACTAGGAGACAGACAACATCAATGTGGTGCTGCTCAACACTAGGGGACAGACAGTATCAATGTGGTGCTGCTCAGCACTAGAAGACTAAATAACAAACTGCCTGAACTTGAGACTCTCCTGCATTTGAAGAAGATTCATGAGTGTTTTATTACTGAAATCTGGTTTAAAACTACAGAAAGCAGTTACTCGCTACAAGGGTTTTGCACCCACCGTGCCATTAGACCTGATGGGAACTCTGGACAACTACCCATATTTGTTAAAGACCAAATTATATTGTGGAAGATTCTTTGAAACCCACAAACTGAACTTATTGAGGAAAAGTTTACACTAAATAAAACCAACTATCAGAGCATAGAATGATACAGGAGCCCTCAATGCCCCTTGAAAACCATGTTGAATTCTTAAATGCTTCCTATGCAAAGTAAAGCTATCATCCTAGGAGACTTCAACTATAGGTCAGTAAACTTGAATGCCTATACCTCAAATGTAGGTTATGCCTGTAAATTCCATGATTTCATAAACAAGAACTCTCTGGATCAAATTGTTAAATAACCCACTAGATGACAAAATATTTTTGATGTGGTCCTTACAAATATAGCACTTATATACATATATATATATATATATATATATATATATATATATATATATATATATACACACTATTCCACCATGGCAGGGCACCCAGCAGTGTAAACCTTGGCTCGAGATGATTATCGCTGTTGAAGTGACACCCCAACCCCATGTGAAAAATGGGAACAGGGGTTGAGGATTGATGGATGGATGGATACAATATTCCACTGGTAAGCTCTTCCCCGGGTAAGTCCAACCACATACTGGTAACCTTTTCCTTCAGAATCCCCAAACCATCAAATGCAAAATATCAGAGCATTCAGGGACTTCAGATGGACTAACCTCCTGCAATTCTATGACAAAGTCTCAAAATTTAAGTCTAACTGTAACTGCCAAAATGTTAACACAGCTAGTAGTTATTCAAATAACTAGTGCACTCACCTAGTTAAATGTGTTAACCTGACAGTACCTACAAAATTAGACAAAATGAGATATAACTTTAACAGTCCCACTCTATCCTTTCATTCACTATAATTTACTCAGATATCCAATTTACTCTTTTTTGTCTACTCAGTTTACTACTTACTTACCTTTTCTCCACCTATACTTACCTTCAGAAGTCAGTACTCTACTGATTGTTCTCACTGCCGTCTTCCTTCACTTGGCTCTTCCCACTCCGTTCGCCCTGTGGGCTCACTCCATTCCCCTACCCTGCCTCCATTTCCCACCTGCTTCTAGTCTCAGTACATTTATACAACTTAACCACACCCTCATTTCCAAATAACCAATCCCGACCCATACCTCCTTAAAATGCTACAACCTTCATCACACTGTCTCTTTTTCAGTTTACTATCTATTCAAACCCCTACTCACTACCCTATATACTATACTTTATCATGCCATAACTTCCTACCTTATCAAGCCCAAATCTATTACTGTTAATTTCACTCCTACCTATACTAATTTTACCTTATATATTCACCTTCTATGAACATCTTAACTGCCTAGGTTATCACTCCCCCAATAAGGTAACCTCCATACCAATTTCCACATTCTCCCAAACCCATTTCATTACATACTCTACATCAAGCTACCTACTCGTTAAATATCATAGGCTAACCCACATAATATATAATACCCCAAAAGCAAGGAAAGTCAATAACCTAATATATAAACTTCTACAACTGACAGTAAAAGTTAAACCCTCTGCCTTAATAGATGGAGATATACATCCTAACCCTGGCCCACATACCATTTGTAACTCAGACCCCCTTTCCCCAACTCCCTCCAATTCACAACACCTTACCAAACCCCATAACTCTCTACTGATAGCCCATCTCAACATTCGGAGTATAAATAACAAGGCTGCCCACCTGCATGCTGTCTTGGATGTACACTCATTTGATATCCTATGCCTCACTAAAACATGGCTTAAACCAACAACACATGACAATGAAGGTATCCCACCTGGATACAATATTCTAAGAGCAGACCGTAAAGCTAAAAGGGGTGGTGGAGTAGCTATACTACACAAATCGGGACTACAAGTATCTCCTGTAAACTCTAATCCTCCTCTGTTTAGCAATGCAGAAATCCTTATTTCCAAAAATCAGCTCAATAAATGTAAATCCATCTATATTATTTGTATTTATCTTCCACCAGGCAACAACTCTAATACCCTTGAAGATATCGTTAGCTAGATATCCACCAACTATCCCCAAGAAACTATAGTGCTAGGCGACTTTAATATCAGCTGGATGAGCTGTAATACAGAACTGCCCACTACACATATTAACCTCTATGGTTTTACACAAACCATTACCTCCCCCACAAGAACCAACAAACTTAATAACAAGGATAGCACATTAGACTGGATTCTCAATAACTGTCATCAGCAAAATTACAACATAGGGACCCTCCCCGATGATATGTGACCATTCGTGTACTTATATAATCAGATACAAGATTGACAACCCCAACCCAACCATCTATAGGACAATAAGGAGCAATAAATACTTTAATCTTGATATCTTCCAAAGTGAACTTAGAGCATGTGATTGGTCAGCCCTAAAACACCTACCCCTTAATGAAGCAGTAACATACTTTAATACTAAATTTTTAACCATCTTAGACTCCCATGCATCACCACGTACCATCAAAACTTGGATCAAAATGGCCTCATGGCTCTCTAAAGCTACCAAACAAAAACCCTACTTAGAAACAAAGTCTGGGCTAAGTGGCATGCCACTAAAAGCCTTACTGATCAGTTAAACTTTAGACAGCTAAGAAATGATACTAAAAAAATCCATTCTGCAGGACAAAATAAATTTTTACGTTCAACTCCAACAAACCCATCAAAACAAACCGCAAAAGTTCTGGGCAGGCATCAATAAACTAGCACATCCAGGTCATACTTCCACACCTACTCCATCAGGCACTGACCTCATGAACCCCAAACAAATTGCCAACACCTTCAACACCTTCTTTACTGAAACCATTCAATCTCTTGCCAATCAACTATCTCCCAATAGCACATCTTTACCTCCTTCTTTATCTAGATCACCCCCTTCATTTCATTTCCAGCCTGTTCCTACATCCCTTATCTGTAAACTTATTCAAAAGCTGAAACCATCCACCCCCTTAGCCGACCTACTTCCTTCAGAATATTTGCAAAAAGCTGCTAAAGCTATAGCCTATCCCATTTCCATCCTCATTAATAGAACTATAACCAAAGAAAACATACCAGCTATCTGGAAAATTTCTCATATCATCCCCTTACATAAAGGTGACTTATACAACTATAGGCTCATAGCCCTATTATCCTCTCTGGCAAAAATCATGGAGAAATGCATTCACATGCAACTGTTAGACCACCTAATCCATAACAACCTACTCGCTAACTGCCAACCTGGTTTTAGGCCATCCCACAGTACAACCTCTTCCCTATTATCCTTCTCTGACTGTATCAACAAATATCGCAATAATAACACTCTTTCATCAGGCCTCTTTACTGATCTGTCAAAAGCATTTGATATGGTTAACCATCAGCTACTCATTAACATACTCAAAAACCTTTCACTAGACACAATGGCTCTACAATGGTTCCAGTCCTACTTAAACAATAGACAGCAAGCAGTACTATGGGAGAACAACGTATCTTCCCACCTCCCTGTTGCCCTCGGTGTCCCTCAAGGCTCCATATTCAGCCCTCTTCTTTTTTCGATTTTCATTAATGACCTACATTTAGCAATACCTCAAGCCAACTGCATTCAATATGCAGACAATTCCATGCTTATATGCTCAGCCTCCTCATCATCAGATCTTCAGATCCTAACCCAACAGGTATTTAACTCAGCTGAAAAGTGGCTACTGCACCGTTGCCTCATGTTGAATGAACCCCAAAAAAACAAAACTGTTACTATTCACCCCCACCCGCAGGGCCTCTCCACTTAACTTCACTGTCAAATCTAACAATGATACTATCATATATCCGGATTCCACCACTAAATAAACTTCTAGACATATTAATAGATAATAACCTTAACTTTGATCATCATATTAACAACACTATAAAAACAGTCAATAAAAAACTAGGCTCCCTGTATAGGATCAAACTGTTTCTGACTCCAGTATCTAGGACTACCTTTGCCCAAACCCACCTGCTAGCAACTCTACTTTACGCCTCCCCTATATATACTAATCTGTCTAAGAGCAATCTTAATAAACTGACTATCTCCTACAACAATATTGCCAGATTTGCCACTGGCTCTTCTTTCAGAACCTATCATTGTCTTAACCTGGAACAGCTAGGATGGCTAGAGTTGCCAAACCTATTACCATTTAACCAATTAACAGTTGCCAATAAAATCCTGTATAAACCAACTAATACCCCAATACTTACCAGCCTTATCTCCCCCTATAACAACCTTAAGATACTTTGCTCCTCAAATAAACTTCTAGTACAAACAAGTAAATCCAACAACATGGCTGGTGACTCTCTGTTTTCCAATACTGTTGGTAAAACCTGGAACTCCCTCCCCAGCGATCTGACCTCTCTTTCCTCAACAACAATATTTAAAAACAAACTGAAACTATACCTCAAAGCACACTGGTTATGCCCTTGCTTCAATCCTGACTAGCTTCTTCACCATAATTTTTTATCCCTCTCCTCATCCTGTTCTAACAATCTTCTTTTTCTCTTACCATCTGGTGGTGGACCATGTATTTGTTTTTAGCTGAAATGAAGTCATCTTCAATATTTTCGATATTATCCTAATCTGCCATTACTTATTACAATCTCTTACCTGTATTGTAAAGAAATGTAAGAATTGCCAAACCTGTAACCCTTTGGCAACTGTAAATACTGTCCTAACATGGAGTATTACTGTGAAGTTTTTTTTCCTGTACATGTTGTCCTTATCATTGACTACTACTCTGTTTTTTATATGTACTGTACTGTAGAGTTTTTCTCCCCAGGCCTCTACTGAAAATGGACATGTATCCAGTTGGACTAGCCCGGTCAACAAATGTAAAATAAAATAAATAAACTACTGCACTCACCTAGCTAAATGTGCTAACCTGACAGTACTTACCAAAATTAGAGAAAATGGGACGTTTAAGAACAAACCAGTCTGCTAGTCCACATGCATAAAGAAACAATACAATAAAAGGAGACAATAACAGTTAAAATATAACAGTACTAAAAATACAAAAATCAAGGTCAGCATCAAAACATTATCTTAGGAACTGAAAAATACCATCAAGAAAACAAAGACATCCCATTAACTTAGACTGGCATCAAAAATAAGGATAATTCCAAATTCTTCTTTTCTTACATGAAGAAATTAAGAAATAATACCCAACATTGCGCTGAACTTATTCAAAAGGCATTACATACTTGGATCCAGTGAATATTGCAAATATATTAGCTAACAAATTTAGTGCATATTTCACCCCCATCACAACTATACCAAAAACCAACATATCCCAAATCATGTTTCATCATAAAAGAACACATGCTAAAGGTACTTTCCAAAACAAAAAATACATCCTCCATGTGACCTGATAACATATCTGCCTGTCAGTTTAATTTCTCCAAGCGTTTGGGTTTCTAATACTGTGACACAAATGAACTCCATTCCTAAGTCAAAATATGATTAAATTTCATGAAATTAGTATTGTTTCAATCTTTGATGTTAGCCAAAAGTGGTCTTTGCAGCACCCACAATATGCCCAGAAATGACACCTTCTGCAATTCATATGGAGTTACATGTATCAGCAACATATCTAAATACAATTGTAAATTATTCTTTGTGAGACCCCGTTGCTCCTACTACTATTGTAGCTCTCTGGGTATCCTTTTTCCACACTGCCGTCTTTTCTGCCTGCAAATCCTGGTATTGTATGAATTAGTGTCCCTCTCTATATAAAACACTGTAATCACTGGGTGTGGTAATTTCATTAATTAATGCTACTTATGTCTTCTTTTCATGGACTACTATATCTGGTTTTCTCGCATCTGTTTTTTGAACTGTTGGTAATGTCTGATCCCATGTGATATAAACTTCATCATTTTGTATAATGCTTTGTGGCTCATGTTTTCAATGCTTCTCAGCTACTTCAATATTGTAATGTTTGCACAATCCCCAGTGCAACAGTCTTGCCACATTATTATACCTTTCAGTATACAATACTTCTGCCATTAGTGTATCACATCCAGCAATAAGATATGTGACTGTTTTCCAGTTCTGTTTTAAAAAACTGCATTTACCTTTTTCCCCAACATGTTCAATGAACTTTGTAAACCAACATGTACGTAGCCCACTATCCTAGGCCACCAATATTAACCTTTCATTTTTTGGTTTAAATTCACCTCTCCTTAACCATTCCTGCTTTAGATCCTGATCAACATGAGGTTGTTCCAGGCGTTATCTGTACTTGCAACTATATTTATGCATTTTCCACATTTCTTGCCTTCTCATCTGATCCTTCACCTTATATTCTTTCTTTTGTTTTTTGGCACATGCAGTTTCTGCCTGATTTTATACTACTTCTGGTTTGAGTTCTGTTATCACTTGACACCAATATCCTTCTGCTAAACTAAGAAGGGAAGTCATCTTAGACTTGTTCTCCTTTTGTTTTACAACTTTCACGATATTTGGATCTTGTGAGGTCATCGGACCTACAACATCCTACAACTGCAGATCTATACATACAATCAATTGCTAGGAGGCCCATACCACCTTCAGAATGGGGATATATAATCTTAATATACTTATTTAATAAGCATGAAGCATTTTTTTTGTTTTCCTGTCTAACTGATTCAGTACCTTTTGGGCCAGTCAGTCACTCCAAAATTTTAAGTTAGAACAGGAAAACCAAATTGGTGTATAGCTTGGACTTTGTTCCTAGATGTCAGGGCTGTTTTCAGTATTAACCTAAGTCTTCTAAAACATTCCTTATTAAGTTTTATTTGCATTTGTTCATGTTTTATTGTCGATCTTTCACCAGTTCCCAAATATTTATACAGTCTCTCCTCCTCACGTTCCTTTATATGACATTCCTGTCCCAGGCTAATATTTTCTTGGTGCTGCAGCTTTACTGCTTTAAAGGTTGCTTTTGCACATTTATTAATGATATTTTATTTCATCTGAGAATGTTTTGACCACTTGCAATTGTGCTCTTCAAAAAGAAGATGAGAAGTCTTTATACTTTGTGGTTTTCTGGGAGCCAAACTGTAACCATGACCTAATCTGTCAAGCAGAAAGCTTAATGGGTTAAGGGCAAGACAAAAGAGCAGTGTTGACATAGAGTCACTCTGGAATATCCCCCTTTGAATTTTTACCCTGGGATAATAATTTGTCCTTTATCATAACTTAGCTGCAAAGTGGTTTGCCACTATTACATGGTCACTGTAATGCTAGAAGTGTAGGTCAGTGTAAGTTGTATCTTATACATTTGTAAGTAGTCATTTATCTGTGAATGTGGGATGCTGTCAAATGCTTTTTTTGTATTCTATCCATGGCATACTTAGATTCTCCTCCATTTTACAATTCTCCATTAAGACTTTATTTAACAACAACTGATCCTTTGTTCCATATGACTTTCTTTTGTTACCCTTTTGTTCTTTTGCCATGATTGAGTTTTCTTCTAAATTACTATAAACTCAATCGGCATCAATTCTAGTATATAGTTTATACATAGTCGGGAGGCAAATTATCAGGCTATAGTGTTTAGGATATCTTGCAGGTTCACTCTTAAGGAGGAGCATCATTTTTCCTGTTGTTAACCAGGTTGGAGTCTGTTCAGGGTGTGCATATAGATAGTTCTTACTCACAGCTAAATCTTCATGTAAAGATCTTAATACTTTTAGCTAGAAGTTAGGCACCGCATCTGGGCCTGGGTTTTTCCAGTAAGGAGGTTTTTTTTCCAGTTACTCTGGCCATTACTTCATCCCATTTCATATCTGCATCAGTCTTGTGTAAGTCAAATGCTACACGGGTTACTCGTTTGTTTTAATGGCCTTAACCTGGTATGTGACATTAATAGAACCTGCTGGAGGGACAGATTTGTCTCCCAGAGGTTACCACACATTTGCAATACACTCCCACTTCATGTCAAGCAGAGCACCTTATTGGCCCTCTTCAAACGCAATCTGGACAATTGGATGGATAACCGTAAATTCACCCCAGAGGGTCCACCTATGTCCCTCTTGGAGAGAGGTGAAAGGTACTGATAATGGAAATAAGGGTAAAACTTGGCTAGGCTTGTAAGGGCCCTAGGGTCATTAGCCTAGTAACCTCCTATGATCCTATGATCCTGTACATTTGAACTTATTACTTCTTTTACTTCTTCTGTCCATTTAGCATCTTTGTTATGCTCCACAGGATCTTCATAGATATTTCTCCAAAATGTGTCTATTTCTTTTTTTGGTGATGTTTCTGTTCCTTTTGTCTTATTTTCCAATTTTCTACAAAACTTTTTTTGGGTAATCAGTAAATTGCTTATTTTGTACATATCTTCGAAGCTTTTCTGCCTGAGCTGATATTTTTAGTTTATCATTTGCAATAGTGTATATGACAGATCCTGGTCTGTTCTGATAATGCACATTACTTTTATCATGTCTATCTTTCTGAGTATTTTTATTTATTTATTTAAGTTTGATGACCGGGGAAGTCCACTGGGCCATAAAGAGCCCATTTTCAGTGGAGGCCCAGGGAGAAAAGCTCCAGGATATTACAAATTACATGTTACAAAATAAAAGACAAACATTTCAATGGAAACATTTAGCGTTTACAGAAGAATAGAACAGAAGACCTCTAGTAAGTTAACAATTAGACATATGGTTGTTAGCCCTTTGCAGGTTAGGTTAAACTAAACAATTACCTAAAGACAATTTTGTCAATAAGCACTCAGAAATTCAACATCTAAACAGATAGGTAATAAGTTTTTAGGTAAGGTGAGCAGTTAATGAATGGAGAAAGTAGTAGAGCATTTAAAATTGAAAGTATAGTATAACAGATAGCTGAGAAGAAATCAGTCAAATAGGGAAGAGAAAGTTTAGGTAGAGAGGCAGTAGTGGTGGTAACTGGTAATGAAATTCAGAGCAGGGAAGAAAAAAAAGGGGGAAGGGGTTTATGTTGGAGCATGAGACAGGCATTCCCATTTGGATAACAGATGAGAGAAAAGCTGATATTTGAATTTTGTAAGGTTTGGAAGGTTACGTAAGTGAGGGGGAAGAGAGTTCCACTGTTTAGCTAAGGAGTAGGACAGTAGTAGATTCCCTCTTCTGTATTCTTTAAACAGTGACACTTGTTGTCTTAATTGCTTTATAGTTTTCTCTGTTCTGTACTTCCATGATGGCATTTGATTTCTCCCCTTCCTTTCCCTTACTGCCCTGTGATTTATAGTAAGACTTTACTGTAATTAATTTTCTGCACAGCACAGTAATACATCCTATTTACTTCTGTTATATCGCATGAATTTCTATGAACAGTCTTGATTACTGTGTTCATTTGTTTTATCAAATTTATAACATTTTGGGTCTTATTGATTTTCTGTAATCGGTTTCTTTCATTGATCCTAATATGCCTATCTATTTCTATTAAATCGACTCTTCCCTTGGATCATTTTCTTCTAAACTAAGGGCACTTTCTTTGTTCTGCATTTCATGCAGGCATTCTACAGAAAGTTCTAGAACATCTCCTGTGCCGTATTCTCTTCAGCTTTATCCTGTGTAATCCATTGCTCTTTCATATGGGAACTCACTGGCCTATCACTCCACAACATTGACTGCATCAGAGTTCCCACAGTTTCCTGTTCCTTCCCTTGTTGTGCAACTCCAACTGAACTTCTGCACTGGTTTCCTACTGAAGGCTCCAAAGTATCTTCATGTGGCAAATGATCAGGTGCTTCCCACTCCACTGGTGTCTCCTTAATTTGGGGACTCATTGTTCTATCATGTTATGATGTTATCAGAGTTAGATGTTCTACACTAAATCCTTCTCTTTGCAGGTAATCCATAACCTCAGTTTCCATTTCTCTAACTTCCCCATTACAAATCTTCATTTCTACTTTCCCCTTTGTTTTCTTATTTTTGCATAGTAAAATGTTTCATATCTTGTATTTCTCTTCAAAAATCTCTGGTACTGTTTGTTTTGTATTGATTAGTTTTGCTTTCTCCTTTGCATAAATATTGCACCATATTAAATCTCTTTTCCTTTCCCATGTCCATATTCCTTCTTCAGATGTCTTCCGCTCCTCTTGTTTCTCCTTACCTGGGAAACTAACTGTTCCATCATGCATGACTTGTTCGACTTTCTACACTAAATCCTTTACTTCACAGGTATTCCATAACTTCAGCTTCTATTTTCTTAGCGTCTTCTTTATTAATCTTCTGTTCTGCATTCCCCCTATATGATCTGTATTGTGCAATTTTCCATATCTAGATGCCTTTGTCTGTCTTTCTCTTTGAATATCTGTGGGGCTGCTTTTTTGTATTGATTAGTTTGGTTTTCTCTTGTGCATAAATATCGATGCATGTCAGACCTCTCTTTCTTTTCCATGTCCATGTTTCTTTTTTATACTTTCAAAAATATTTTGGTTTTGCTGTTTATATTTTCAGACTGCCTCATTCGTTTCTTTTTGCAAACAGCACAAAGTTTCTTGTTCTATATAATGTTTTTCATGAATCTGTTGCATTAATGAACACACATTTCTTTTGAAGCTTTTGACAGTTTTTCTTGTGCAAGTATTATTTCTTTCCTCTAATTTCTCTCTTAATCTTTTTGAGTATCTTCTGTCTGGAAATTCTGGGCTTCTTTCATATGGAACAGTACATCATTTCTTATCATCAATAGTCCACTCTATCACCTTTATAGCTCTTTTTGGCCTGTTAGTTTTTGTGTTTTTTTTTGACAGTTACTTCCTTCTACAACAGGGGGGGGGGGCATCCTCCCCTGTGGCTGGTCTAACCCCATTGTAGCAATTGTTAATGTCTCTCGAGGATTCTACAATGTCATTTTTTCCAGTACTGGCACCAGTGCGCCTAACAGGATTGGGTACTTTTTTATCCTGTAGGTCTTGTGCACCCAGCTTTTTATTTTTTAACC